>NC_082596.1:104382429-104582429 GCF_030936135.1 Gavia stellata
AGCTCTCCTTGGTGAATTGAAGGTGTATAATGTTGTGGGTGTTTTTCATTCCCTGTCTCTACTATTGTGTTTCTCCTCAGCCCATTCAAATTATTTCATATGGACAAGTGGCAGATAGGGTTTGGTCCTGTTTTCATTAAATCAATAGCAGAACTCCATTTTGCCTCAGTGTAAGCCATGCTGGGTCCAGAAGTATCCTTCCTTTCATTTTTCAGAATTATTCCTTACTTTCAGAAATAACTATTAGCCTTTTACCCTCTTCTTTGCCTTTGGTGGGCAGAGTTAAATATGTTTTAGCTCTCAGCTCAGATTTCTTCCTGTGTAAACAAGACCATTAGAGTTGTTCCAAATCTACGGAAATGCTACTCAGGGAAGATGTTAACACTGTGTATGAACTTTCTCTGTAAATACTTTGGGCATTCCTAAATATCTCTAACTGCCAGTTTTCTTCTGTCACAGTGTTCTGAGAAGTTTGCCAAGCAGGAGATAAGTAGGGGAGAAAAGAACACAAAATCCTGGTGACAATACATGTGATGAGACAGGTAGAGTCCTTCTGGTTGACCAGACAGATGTGCTAGAAGAAGAAATGAGCCAAAGCAAAGGGAATGCTTGTTTAAATAAATGTAGTCATAGGTGTCATCAAAGCTACATTGTCCATTACGCATTTCTTACTTACCTTCCATGCAACGTACATTTTCAGTGCATCAAGTACAGCTATAAACAATCTTATGCGTTATTTACAAGTTGTCTCAAAACCCATGTGACGTGGAAGTTGATTTAAAAACTATGAAATAATCTACTGATGTCCCATGAATCCTCCACTATTCCAAAGCTTTGTCTACATTAACAAGGCAATAGGAGATCGGTAGAGCAACACAGTTGATGCTGAGGACTTCATGTCCACAGCACGTGTGTTGGCGGGACTTTCTTCAGAGTAGCTCTGATCTGGTCCCATAGACTAAAAGTCCATTTGAATCCCACAGTTTCATGTCATCTGAGAAGAATCCAGTTTGCACACTCCACTACATAATCCAAAATGTGGTTGGTAGGGACCACCAGGAAAGCTACTTTAAAAGCACACTCCTGATGAGAATTAAATGCTAACAGACCTACCCTGAGATGGTCTGATAGATAATTATATTCTTCTTGATCAAATGTGTTAGATATCAAAGTTTTGATACTTGAGTCCAGCAGAAGTTTCTATGATTATAATTCTTTACAGAATAAATTTCAGTGCACTTTACGTCTTCTCCTTCAGTATGTGCCACTGCTGTTTTCAATGTCTCTTTTTTTCCTTGATTTTCCTTTCCTCAACTTCCAGTTACCCATAGATCTTTACGTCAGCTGAGGGAACGCAGATTCTTAAAGACCTACTGACCTGAAGTGCAGCTCCCAGAACAGAAGGGTAAATTAATTTTTGCAGAATCATGACAGGGTAAAACATCCGATTAAAGTTGCATCACTGGTGTGAAAGAGGGCTCAATACGCTTTTCATACTGAGTTTGTCAGAAGCACCAATTTTGCCTACTGCAACAATAGCAGAAAAATCAGGTAAACAAATCAGGTTTCTAGTCTCATGGAATGACAGTATTTAAAATATCCTTTTTTAAAAACTGAATTCATTAGGACAGAAAAAATTAGCACTTATTATCCTCTTTTACATCAGTCACATACACTGAACCTTTTTAAAGTTTTATTTCCTAGCACCGCGGCTATCAGACCACGCCAGCCTAGTTGCAAACGCAGAACTGAAACTGCATAATACCTGATGTGACAAATACGGCATTGTCCTGTCAGTCACTTCTGAATCCCTGCCATAGTCACCTCTGACTGTGATGGAAATAGGCCACCTGAAATAGAGTATGTAGTTCGAACTGCACCGAGATTAAGCGGAATTTTCAACTTCAGGTGGAATTCCTACCAAAGGTCAAACTCTCCTGTCCCCACTTATCACATAATTTTCCAAAAGCACTGAAGACACAAAAGTCGCGCTTCAGAAGAGCAAAGTTCCCATTGCACACACAGCAAAAGAACAATCAAAAGTCATGCTGAATGCTGCAAAACCAAGTATGTGTATTTTAGAGATAGAAGGAAGCATCTTCTGAGCTCTATTACAGGAGTGCAACCAGAATCTGTCAAACAAACCGGTTTTAGTAACACAGCTGATGTCTGGTTTTCAGACACTGACAGATACCATGGACTGAAGGGAAATAAGTAGATGCCTAGGAGATTTTGAACATAATTCATATTTGTTGAACCATCCCTGTGGGAGTTTGGCATTTGACTTGAAATGCATTCAGAAAAATTATTTCAGCACTCAGTTTTCTGTCCAGAAAACTGAAACCCTGAATGAGGGCACTAAAGCTGATTTTAAAAGCCTTTTCATAAGTAGCACATTCCTGTTCCTGTGGTTTCCCTACGTACATATGTTACAGCCAAATGTGTCCTGGTTCATATTCTCCAAAGTTTAAAATGTACATGGGTCATCTCGAGACAACTGTTAGTCAAGGATGAGTCAAATCAGCGAGAACAAGAGTAGCTGCTACAAGCACTTTACTTGTTCACCGGACACCAGGCAGATGTGGGGATAAAACTGTCAAGTGCGAAAACACAAAGAGAAATATTGCTATTTTCTATTATTCACATTCTTCCCATGAGCTGTTTGCTCAGTTGCCATGGCATAGGCGGTGAGATTTCATAATTTTTCCCCTGCCTGCCATGTGCTCATGCAACAATGTGAATTTAATCAGTCCAGACAGTTGGTTGTGTTTTGTCCATGTGAGTGGAATAAAACTTTTCTCACCAGCTAAACCCACAAAGTATCTAAAAGCCATAAATAATCAGTAACTCCTATGACTTGCACCTGCTTGCTTTATTTGACCAAGGATACAGAAAGCCTCATGTAATGAACAGCGTTCCCAAGCATTAATCACCTCTGATTGCTTATAAAAATCAAAGTAGATGTTATGTTTAAAAAACCAGATGCACTATTTTGTTTCTTTCCTGCACCTAGATTTTAGTCGGGTCAATGTCGCAGCCTTACCTCCCTCAGTAAAATCATCCTTGTTTCAAACATACTTGACGGGGAAAAGGACATGTTCTGGGTAGCAAATAAATTTCTAGTTACCTATTAATCATAACTGATGTATTCTTCTAGTACATCCTAACGAGCAAAAGGAGGTGGGAAAGATGCAATAAAATGGCTGGGGAGAAACTAGAAAGCGCTGTAAGAGAGATCTCTGCCAAGCTTATGCGGAACCAAGTATGTGCCAGCTTGTACAAAACAATACAACTTTATTTTGTATAGCGTCTTTCATCCAAAGTGTATCCCAAAACCACTTTACAGGAGTTAAACAATACAGTTACAGAGACAAATAATAGCAGAGGGAGAGCAAAATTAACAGATCTGTGCAAGTCAGAAAAGATATATTTTCAGCTGAGATTTGGAATGAAAGCTTTATAGGAACATTGGAGTGTTTTAGTTTTAGCATTTTTCTAAACAGAGCCTAGCAATGTCTATAGAGATACAAATCAGAGTGAAAGTGGTAAATGCCAGGAAATTCAAAGGTATGGCTTCATTAAGTCCTGCAGGTTCGGAATTAAATTAAACCAAAATCAAAAGCCAACAGAGTGGTTTAAAAATTAAGTCAGCCTCTCAGTCTTTACACTTCTGGCTTTACGCCATTCATTCAGCTCTATGATATTTGTAGCTGGTTTCTTTAAATGGAAAAAAAAAGGGGAAAAATAAAATAATGGGGCCAAACACTGAGTACTCTGTGACGTAAATACGGTGCAGCTTCACAGATAATAAAAAGTGTACATCAGAGAGCAAAATTTGACCCAAAGTATCTTTCGTGGAACCTGGCAAGCAAATGATGTTGTCTGGTAACCAGGGCTCTAATCCTCTGGGGAGCCCTGGTGGGTACAGAAGTTGCCTATTCAGTTCTCCTGAATTAATCAGAGCCTTGGTTGCCCACCAGTTCTGATGTTACATGCTTAATAACAGCAGGAGAAGGATATTGCGCGGAAGGCAGAGCGCGTTGACCTGAGGGAGGGTCTGTATGGGCGCAGCAGTACATGGGTGCTGGTCTCTTGGCGGGACTGGTGCTTTTATGGCAATTCCCTTTGTGGCTAACTGGAAAGCCTTTAAAGGAATGGGCAAAATTCAAATCCAAGATTAAAAAAAAAATCAATAACCTCCTGAGTAGACCAAACCAACGTCAATCTGCAGCAGAGCCTGAAAAAATATTATGGTCTCAGTTGATGGCTTGAAAACCTAAGAAAAATTTTTCTGCCTAAACTGAAATAAGCTTTCTGCGACTTAGCTGAAAACACGGATGTTTGTAAAGGGAGCTGATCCCACAAAGCCCTGGAAAAACTCTCAATGCAATCAGTGCTTTAAATAATAGGGCTCAATTCAACAGCGGCGTAAGTGATGAGTGCAAATGAGCTGGAGAAGCAAGCATATGCCACAAAGTGCATCAACTTCCACTGAAGTCACATGCAATGAGCACGCAGAGGTTGTTTATAGCACATGGGTGAAAAACTGACCTGCAGTTATAAAGGAAAAGACATAGCAAGTTCAGAGGGTATCAGCAGAGGAAAAAAAAAAACAAAACAACTTGCTTTATTTAGTGATTGCTGTCCAACTGAACACCAATTTCAACAGGCGTTGCCAAATTTGCTATTGTCACCATATCTGGATGTTTTTGTTTACACATTAGTACTCACGCCTGTTTTCTAGCCTCTGGAGAACAGGTCATTTGGCACTATTATTTTTGCCACCAGTAAATATTTCACAAAAAGAGGGTACTTATTTCTTGACACAATATTCCAGAGTGCTTTACCTGATCCTGCAGTCAAGGCTGAAGAGTTGTTCTTATTCCACACCGCCCCCCCCACTTTCTCTGAGAGCCCTTTCCTCAATCCATATGCTTCTTGTAGGTGTTCAGTGAATGATGACTTCGTGTATAAATCAGTGCGCTGCTTCACATGGAAAACTCTATTTGCTGAGCTCATGACATTTTCTGCATGTAGCAGTGGGAGCCAGCTGCCATTGAGAACTGTATACAAAGGGCACATAAATTGCTGGGTGTCATGGAAAAATTTATGCACAGGCTACATGGTTTTCCATGCAAGTTTCTAAGTGTTTTGTACGGATGCAGGACACAAGCAAGTGTCTGTACAACTCTCTGCCTCAGTTATTGCTCATCTTGAAGCAACAACAGGGATGAAGACCTGGGCTTCGTACAGCTCCCCAGTTTTACAGGATTGGTTTATAACATGCTTGGGGAAAAAATACCTCTTTCTGTATCTTGAGTTTTACATCTTCAACGTAATTTAAAATTTTATTCTCTGAAAATTAACATAATCTCAAATTAAAATAATCTTTAAAAAAAAAAAGTGTCACACCGTGGGGAACAAGAAATTTCCACCGTGACATTGTATAAACCAAGGCAGGGTACAAAATACAGCTGAAGCTCTATAAACCCCAGCAACTCTGCCTCCTCTGAGAACCCCTTCTGCAGATTTTCCTTACACGACCAGACTTTACTTTCTTTTTTCATTGCAAACTTGCCATTTCTGCAACCTTTATTTTTGTACCCTTGCTACTCATTATAGTAAATGGTCTTACTCTCTTTAGGCTTCACTTCTGCTTGTAACTTCTCACATAACTTCTTTTTCTTCAGGGGAAATGTCAGAGTCCAGAACCAGCTGGGAAAAAATGGCCTTTTGATGAAGCACAAGTAAAACTGATGCCTTATTTATGCGAGGTTCTTAGGTACTAGTGTTTTGTTGTATGCATCCAAACATCCAGTGTGATTATGGGAAACCAGGGTGCCAACATGGCAGTAACTGCTGCAGCTCCGTGACTGACTCAGTCCCTCTGTCTAGAAAAGGCCTGATGCTGTGCTCCTGGGGTAGGCAAAGAGTTCATATTATCACAGAATCACAGAATCATTAACGTTGGAAAAGACCTGTAAGGGCATCAAGTCCAACCACCAACCCAACCCCACCATGCCCACTAAACCATGTCCCGCAGTGCCACGTCCACACGTTCCTTGAACACCTCCAGTGACGGTGACTCCACCACCTCCCTGGGCAGCCTGTTCCAGTGCTTCACCACTCTCTCAGGAAAGACATTTTTCCTAATATCGAACCTAAACCTCCCCTGGCACAACTTGAGTCCATTTCCTCTAGTCCTGTCACTTGTCACTTGGGAGAAGAGACCAACACCCACCTCCCCACAACCCCCTTTCAGGCAGTTGCAGAGAGTTATGAGGTCTCCCCTCAGCCTCCTCTTCTCCAGACTGAACAACCCCAGCTCCCTCAGCCGCTCCTCACAAGACTTGTGCTCCAGACCCCTCACCAGCTTCGTTATGAGCAAGAGCTTTGCCCTAGTAAGTAATGCAGCTGTATCAATGTAGAGGGTTTAAAAAAAAGAAGTCATATGATTATAAGAAGTATGGTAATGGAAGCACAAAACACCAACTTAATTGGGGGGTTTTTATTATGAACCAGGATAGTCAAGTTGCATATAACATTCTCCAAGCATGAATTATGAATCTTAATTCTGTCCTCAAACAAGAACCTTTCCCTTGAAAAAACCTTAGCGTTTAGTTAGAAATAAAGAAAAAGTTATTCTTTTTTTTTCTCTCTCTCTCTGTGCATGCATTCATGCATCTGTGTATATATTTACATAAAGAGGATCATATAAAAGTTAGCCTCATAGTATTTGTCAATGCAGGATGTGAGTAAAGATAATTCTGTCACTTCAAAGGTTTCTTGAAATGATCAAGTCAAGATTAGAAAAACCACCATCAACTTTAACCTTCATCATGATTTGGTCTTGCTTTTGAAAGTACCTAATATTTTCTGGCCATCCCTGCTATGTTATTTAAATGCTGGTAATCTTGTTCGTGGCAATTTCAATAAGCCACAGAAGACATATAATGCTTCCTCTTTTAATAGGTGCAAAGTGAGTTATTGTCACAAAGCATATATATGAAAAAAGGATGTGAAAAGAGAATCCTGCCTAATCTCTGTAATAAGGGCTTGTGAGGGTGCTAACATGGTCACCTGAATTATGCATGTCTATTGTGTTCAAATATCATAAATCGATGCATGAATACCCTCCAAATCATTTTCAGTTCATGAACATTTATATACAGAGCTCTTGAGCACTGCAAAGACAATTAGTCATATTTGTATGCCGGAATTAATTGAGAGTGAGATGCGGGAGGCAGAAAGAGAGAACAAAGAATGCTTTTTGTCAGTTCTTCCAACTGACAGGGATAATTAGATATATGAAATTGAAATTCCTCAGCAGGGGGTTTCTGTTGACAATGAATTTTCTTTTGATTCCATTCTGTTATTCTTTTATGCTGTCATCTGTGGCAATTTGTTATTCAGCTTGAAGCTTAAAAAAGCAAAGCATTCCGCTTTTATGAGTAGATGATGTCAGTTTGTACACTGCTGGGAAATAGATATTAAATGTAATCTTTAAACTAAAAAAAAAAAAGGAGAGAGGAAAATAAAATCAGTTAAAGAGACAGTGCTCTGTTTACACAGCCCTCAGAGTAAAACTTTTGTGAGAGACAGAACTTGCTTTGATGGTTTTTAAAGTTGCTCAGGCTGCATTAATGTTCCAGTTGCAGTGCAAGACTGAGCCGCGCTGCGTGATGGAGTAGGGACATGTTGCTGGCAATGCCCGCTTAACACTATTTTCGAAACGCTGGACTTTCTGCTGGCAGACATCCCTGTAGTATATTAACATTGTACTTTAGTCCAGATACAGATGATATTTGTTCGCATTCCCAAAGCCAACTCCTGACCAAAAGGAAGTGAAAAATAGGAAATATTCTTCCTCACCAGCACATGGAAACCCTCTGAGTGCTTCTGGTCATGATTTGGCATCCGGGGCCTGATTTTTGCACAGTAACTTCATCCAGGTTTTGAAAACTAGGGCAGATGCAGAACTGTCCCTTGGCTAAAAAAAAAAACGACAAAAAAAAAGGCATCACTTTTTTCCTGCTTCAGGCAGCGTCTCATCCTCTCACACTCTTCAGAAAGGCTCAGTCAGTGCAGCGTCAGCATGAGCATCACGAAAGCTTTAAAAAACGAAAATGGTTAGCTAAAGTAACTGTCTGCAGAATGCTGGCATTTATGGTAAGAAATTTGAATGTTTACTTATTTTTTCCTCTGTGTGATTTTGACAGCATATACTCATGTAAAAAACATACCACATGGACACATGCTCTGCTATATAAGCCAATGCATATGTACACTCCTAATAATCAGAAATATGTATAAAACCCTACTTAGGTTTTTTGGCAAGGGTTTTTGCAAGCATTGCGTGGAATCTAGAGTATGAAAAACCCATACTGTTCCACCTTCACCCTCCCCTTTTCACTGGAGCCGATCCATTGAGCTCTCCTGGCTTTCTTTTGCCTCTTTCCCTCCTCCAAAACCCCACGTTATTTGGCATTTGTTATTTTTCAGACTCCAATTTCTCATTCAACAGGCATCTTGGTGGCGGTGGCTTTATTATATTTTATTCTATTTTTTTGTAACTAAAGCAAAAAAACACACACAGCATTATGATGTAGTATATATTCCAGTGAACCACTGTGAGTCTAACTATACCATACGGCATATCATTAAACATAGCGATATTTAACCCATATGTATTATCGCCTCTGCACCCTCAGAGCATTCTTTGCAGATGCAGTTTTATCTCGCACTTTATGGAAGAAGGCCCTGTTTAAGAAGCTGCGCAATCTTAGAAGTTAAGACAGCTGAGAATATGATTTGAGGGTCTTCTCACACTGGTGAGAGGCATGAGTGTCCCCACAGTGTCCCAGCAGTGACCTAGAAGGGGTACCCCACATCAAAATGTTAGGCTCTATTCAGTCTTTCGCTCTCTCTGTTGAGACTCATTAAGGATGCTGCTTGTGATGGCAGTTGCTGTAACCTGGCACATGTCCACTGGGAAATGCATTGATGCCATCAAGTCACTTCATGAAGATAAATTTATTTGGTCACTACTGACCTTCGATGAATTTGAACTGGTGACTCAGACTTTAAAGACTCTATTCTTTTGCCGCCTTCCTACCGTCCGAGCAACAGTGCTAACAGTGTATTTGCAAGTTTTTTAGCCTGTCCTTCCTCTCGGCCTCGGTTACATTGGGTATATCATCTACCTTCATACAGGTTTAAGAAAGATGAATAGAAGAGTCTACGATAGATTTTATAGAGTTTGCGTTCAGTTTGGTAAGCCAAATGGAAGCAATTGTCTACCACATATAGGACACCACGTACCTCAGCCTTGCTCCTCAGGTTTCTTCAGCAAGGACATACATATTATGCAGTCGACTGCAGGTGATTTGTCGCCCTTGCGTGCCCCTGAGGCATGTCCCGTGCTAGCCCAGGATCTTTTGGGATTCAGCAGGACTCTGTAAAGGTGGATTGCTGGAGCCGGGAAGCACACCTATGGAGCTTCTCAGGGGAACTAAGCAAAAAAAATAATCCTTTCTAGGTGTGAGGCATAATATGCTCAGCTATGTTCTGGAAAATTCTGTGTCTTGATATTTGTTCTTAAAAGAAGGAAAGAGTGTCTTCAGAATTTAAGCAGTAAGTGAATGGCCTTTTTCAAGACTGCAGCTCTGCACAGAGCCACCTAATTGCTGCTTTCAACATCTACACCCTTTACTGGTCTAAGCTCAAAATTAGGTTTTTTTTTTTTCATTGAGTAGGAAATGTAAGTACAGCACAAACTCAGGCCTCACATGCACCTTTTAGCGTTGACAGAAGACTTACCTTCACGATGTGCATTTCTAAAAATCAAGCATGTTAATTGGGGACGACCGAGATCCAGATGTGTTAGTATTTGTTGGAGTTCAATCACCGTCAAAGCATCAAACCTCCACTGTACTCTGAGGAGAAAACCAGCAGCTAAATATAAAAGCTGCTTATTTCATAACCATGATTTTTTTCTTTTTTTTTTTTTTTAAATCAATGTATGCAACAGCATGGAAATTTTAGAAGATTCACAAGACAGAAAAGTAACACTACTGCCAAAGTAGTATATATGGTTTGTTCTGAAAAACATCCACACGTCACCTACTCTGAAAGGCTGGAATTTTGTAAAACACATCTTGTAGCTCTGGTGAAACTTGTTGATTTCAGAATCTTTCACGGTATTTTATTTTCCAAAAATATTAGCATTTTGTAGGATAAAGATTTGCTAAGGATACTATAAAGGTTTAATTTCTTATTGCCTTTTAAAAGGTTTCCTTCATCCATGCTAACTGAAGGGAGTCAACTTAATGCAAAAGAATGGCCTATATTTTAGTTATGAGCATGTTTTTGATTACAGATAGACAGCCATTTCTTTTACCTATATATATAATGGAGTTCATTTCACAACTTGATTGATAACAGTGATCAGTGCTTGGGATTGCTGATTTAAAAAACCCTTTCCCTCTTCATCAGAGAAGATTCGGTCCATCAGGGCTGCGCTCTTTCATCTGTGTTTTGCTTTGTAAAATGAACTACATGGTCAGAATGGATGCTCATATGATCTTTCTCAAGAGCAAATTAAATTACTATTGCATGGCTGCTCCGCCACAAAAGAAGGGAAGTTATTATTTGAGGCCTTCCTTCTCACATCCAAATATCATTTTGTAAGTCAATTGGTAAAGTATGCAGAATTATATGATACTCTGGCTTATCACAAGGAAAGGGTCACACAGGTTTCCCTTTTACATTGTATAAAAGCTACACGTCTACGACCGAAAATAAACCCCTGAAGCTTACTCTTACAGTTATGTTATAGAAGAAAAAGAACCATATGATAAGTTAAATGAGCATCTCCCCTTTTTGCTGTTACTGTGGATGTGGTGAGATACCCTGCTCGCAGCTGCAAATACTGAATTACTTTAAGTTCTGGCAAGCGATTGCCTCTACGCCTTTTGCCAGATAAATAACCCCACCACTTTCAGACCGCCAGCTTCATTCCCCAACTGCTTTCCTCTCCCATTCTCATTCTCCTTGCAGCACGTGTTCCCCTGAACGGGGAGAGGAGCAGTGCCTGGCTGGGCACTGGCAAGGGCACGAGAGCTGAGGCTTATCCCCTTCAGAGAGTTTCTCACACTGCATTGGCCCAAAAGCGAAGCAAGTGGTTTGGGGTGCAAAATCAAGGGGATTTGAGCTTTTCTCGGCGTGGGCTGTGTCCAACTTGCCTCCAGTGTGAGGTGATGCTGGGCCCTGAATGATTCACGTCTTCCTCACAGAGAAGCGGAGGAGACTTTGGAGGAATGAACACCGGCTCTTAGTGATGCTTTAGGATAGCACCAAAATGTGTTGACCATCTAGGGAGAATTACAGTGCCGCTGGACCTAGCTGACCTGTTTGTGAGAGAAAAGGTTTCATATACCACTATACTGATCCCTTCGGCTTTCACTAAGTATACACTTAGTGAAACTAATTCTGGGGTTATTTAAATTGTTTCACATTAAAGTTTGTGTTTCTATTTGTGAGTACTAAAAGAGGTAATGTTCATCCAAATTCTCTGTTTAGCTCCATTATTACAACCATTTTCATAGTTTTCACTTTAGTCCCTACACTGGTAGATAAATACAGGTTAGCCCCTGTTCTCCCCTACGTCGTGTCTCTCTTCATTAATTTCTAACCACTTGCCCTTTCCCTATAAAATCTACCAGTCCTGACCAGGGCAGCTCCTGCTTCTTCAGCACGACCTGTGAAAAACACCAAATTCTCTTTTTTTAATACAGCAGGGGAAAAAAGGTGTAGGGGACTAACTTTCCTGCATCTCCACTTCATCCTGATGAGATTTGCGCCAGATGCTACGTTTCATAAAGTAAACGCCCAGGCATGTCTTCTAACTTTATAATTACGTGCATATATTCTCCACATAATAAAACTAGAATAAAATCACTCCTCACCCACAAGTAGTAAATCAAGCAAATGGTGAATTAAGTTTGTCTGATGAATGTTGCTGTTTATAAAATTAAGCTGTTTACAACGCGTGGTTCATCTTCTTTTACATGTTTAATGATTTTATTGCTTAGTATTTGTTCTATTATTCCACTATTGTTCTATTATTGTGCAAGAAAGAAAGAAGTTAGAGTTCTGTGCTGTGGTTGTTAAAATCATTCTTCTTTCCATTTCCTTGAAACATAGGGCATTTGCTGTTTCCCCCTCCCCGATTACAAGTACAAAATTTGTGAAATGTCACTCTTACACGTCCATCATATTTTTTTTCTCTAACACAGATGTAAATGGACGAGTTCTGATGCACTGCTTTTTGATCTCCAAAGAAAACATTGTGTTATGGAAAATACAGTGTTTCGCACTAAACAGGAAGTTTTGCTTTGTTTTCAGTTTTAAACTGAAAACAAAAAAGCATTCAAAAAAAGTGTGGGTGTGGCACTGTGGGACATGGTTTAGTGGGCATGGTGGTGTTGGGTTGGTGGTTGGACTTGATGATCTTACAGGTCTTTTCCAACCTTAACGATTCTGTGATTCTGTGAAACTTGTCAGTAGCATCAAAAGTATCTCCAGCTGAAGCATTTGCAGTCAAATATTTTGCTATTTTTCCATTTCAAACTTTTCTCCTTTAAAACACCTGAATGACACCGTCAGCTTCCTGCTCACCAAAGCAATTCAGTCAACTTCAGGGACACTTGCAAAATATTTGCTCAAAGTAAAAATAGATTTAGCCCCCAAAAGACAATTTCAATTATATTTTTTCCACTTCTCCTTGGCCCAGAGCCATGCCCGGGTGGTGCCCTGTTCCTGTAGAGGGGAGCGTGCATGCAGCACCATACGTTTGCTGGAACTGTCTGGAACCAACAGACTGAAAGGAGAGATTTCTACCTTGCGGGATGAGCAAAATTTCAGGTGGACAAGGAACCAACACTGGAGTAAATCAGAGGAAAGAAGAGCAATTGGTGGAGGGCAGCAAAAAATGTGGTGACTCCTGCTTGCGGAAGGAGGAGAGGAAACCTCTCCTGAGAGTTGAGATGAACACACTGGTGGCTCTGAGAACCCCAAGGAGAAAAGCGAAGACCCAGCTGGACACTGCATGGGCAGTGCGGTTGTCTGAGCTTGGGAGCAGACAGGCTGGTAGCCCAGGCAAGACAACAACCCCAGGGGTGCTAGGAGGTACCCCCACACCCCAAAAGCTGCTGCCCCATGGGTGAACAAGGGCACCCATGGGATGAGAGGGTGACAGAACAGCAGTTGACACAGGTGTCACACGCACCTTTGGGATCTCTTCTTGGAGCTATATGGACAGCCCCCTCCCTACCACCCTTCCTTTTGCCCTCGTCTCCTCTACCTGGGTTGACGGTGGCTTTGGAGAAAAATGAAAGCAGGGTTGTGCTGGCTGGCAATTTTTTGCAGTTCAGGTTGTGGTATCTGTGAATAACTCGCCCTTAGGCCTCTTTTTTCACTGTAACCGGTGGAATTACATGTACAGCATTAAAGGCAGTCCTCTGCAAAGGATGGGGTGGCACACAAGTTCCTAATCTTTTGAAGGTGTAGGTGGTACACTGCCATCCACATGTTGTTGTATTTCACTCCATCAGAAAGGAGAGGCATGGAAAGTTAAGGAGGAGAATCAGAACTGAAATCTATTGCAGAAGTTCCCAAGTTACTTCTGTGACCAAAACCTATTCTGTTTCCTACAAAAGCATAACTTTTATATATTAGCAAGCAATTATGCTGCTTTTAAAAAAGCCTGGAAAGATTTTTAGAAACAGAAAATATGCAAGTTATTGTAGCCTACGGCTGGCATTAACTTGCACAATGATAATCTATATTTTATGCGTGTTTTATTTTTATACACCTGCTTTTCTTTGCAATTCATAAAAAAACCATATTGATATCAAAGGAATTGCTCTGTCACAGAATTTATAATCCTAACTGAGAGGTTCACATCAATGCCTTATAATCTTTTAATCTTTTCTGATATGAAAGGTAATTTCAGGGAGGAGTGAAATATGTAAGTTGAAAAAAAAAGAATATAGTTTTATTTTCTGATTATCGTAAAGCTATTACTTATTTCTTTCTCAACTGTTTTTCTAATCTGATCCACTACCTGTCAGTCACTTACACTGTGATTTTTTTTTTTTTTTGGTTCCATTTTTATTAAGGTTTGTAAAAAGAAAGTTTTAGGATGAGATAGCAGCAGGCTGGCAAACCTGCCACAGCTGAATGTCAGCCAAGAGACAGCAGTGTTTGGGGTTTTCCTTGCTTTGGTTCTATGCTTGTGCTCTCTTGAGGTTTTAAAAGCCCATAAGGAGCTCTCATTCGGGTGAACCCCTGCTTTCCCCGGCATCCCCGCCGGAGGCTGGTGCTCGCTGTGGTCTCTGTCCCTCTGGGCTGGGAGGCACGTTTGATTTTTCCACGGTGTGATCCCACATTCAACTTGGAGCTCCCGTTTTAGGGAAGCCAGGTACACCAGATCCCTTTGCAGCGCTCCTCACACCCTCGATGGCAGTCAGCACCGTGTGCGAGGGGAGCGGAGGGCAATGGGGCG
This sequence comes from Gavia stellata, assembly GCF_030936135.1. Taxonomy (NCBI): domain Eukaryota; kingdom Metazoa; phylum Chordata; class Aves; order Gaviiformes; family Gaviidae; genus Gavia; species Gavia stellata. The sequence goes on from NC_082596.1 coordinate 104,396,996, forward strand.
GTCTCTGCAGCAAGCCAGGGGTCAAGAATCAGGCATACAGCGTGGGAAAAAGCCCCAGGTGCAAGGGGGCTACCTCCGAATTTCTTCATTTCAGTATGGCAATGAAGCTTCTTGCCCGTTTACACAGTGCGGTTTCTGCAACGCCGGAGCGCTGGTTTCACACCCGCTTTGACGGTTCAGGGGCTGGTCCCCGGGACCCTGCCAGCGAGCGGTGGGGTCTGTGCGGCGGGGCAGGTGCTCACAGCCACAGCTCCGCGGTTATCTCGCGGGGCAGGTGACGGCAGATGTTAATTTTCAGATGACCTCCCATTGCCGCGTCGCCTCCGAGCCCCCGCTCCCCTGGCCAGCAGCGCTATGCTTTCAATTCCTCCATGTGTGACCCAGCAGCCCGTATCATCTTACAGGGAGTGAATAGGAGAGTGAAGGGCAGGCTGTGTGGTCACTGTTTTCAATATCCCTCCCGCTAGCCATTACATCATCCAGCTACTCTCTAAGAGGATTTTCAGCAGGCTTGGCTTCGTTATTAAAATAGTAATTAATTTTTTCCTCTTCACAAAACCCGAGGACCTTCAAATGGAGGCCTCAGGAGCGAGGGCAGCTTCCTTTTGAAAGTGGCCTTTCTAGAAGCCATAATCGGCTCTCCAACTTTACAGTACACATGTTCCCCAGTAAATGTGATTAAAGAGGCACACAAAAAACCCCTTGCAGAAAATTAATTCAGTTTCCAGAATAAAAAGTTTGATAAAGTTGTGCAATGCTCCAATGACAACACATAATAGAAGTGCAGAGTTTTATCCTCTTGAAGGATAAATGAGCGGCCAGAAAGGTCTGGTAGTTCCCAGAGTAAAAACATCTGCTACAGCTAATTCACTTTAGCTTTTGATTGTAAAATTCATTAGCCATATCAGGCAGCTGTAGTTTCAAACATGTTGCTAGGAAGTACAGTTTTACAGGCTGGGATGCCGTTTGTTCTCCCCAGCAGTGGCGAGGTAGCATAAGCGCCCGGTGAAACGCAACCTCCTCCAACCCAAAAATAAGGGCTTGCCTGGCGGGGGAGGGAGGGAGGGAGGGTGGGCAGAACGTGTAGCGCTGAACCAAAGAGGTGCCAAGTGCCGTCAGGGCCACAGTGGCTGGTCCTCCCCATCGCCAGGTCAGGCTTGGGAAGGAACTGGCTTTGTGGATTAGAAAATAAACGACGTGCCCATGCGCAGTGCAGCAGTGGGTTTCACTGCTCTCTTCTACGGTACTTTTTTACAGATTGTATTAAGCATACAGTCTGAAGTACATTTTATGGAAAAGTGTTCCCACACGTTGTTTAGATAAAGAGATGAACCCCAAGTGGATTTAAAAATACATACACATGTATCGAGTTGGCCTCTTCTCCCAAGTGACGAGTGACAGGATAAGAGGAAATGGCCTCAAGTTGCGCCAGGGGAGGTTCAGGCTGGATATTAGGAAAAAGTTCTTTCCTGAGAGAGTGGTGAGACACTGGAATAAGCTGCCCAGGGAAGTGGTGGAGTCACAATCACTGGAGGTGTTCAAGGAACGTGTGGATGAGGCACTGTGGGACATGGTTTAGTGGGCATGGTGGTGTTAGTTGATGGTTGGACTTGATGATCTTACAGGTCTTTTCCAACCATAGTGATTCTGTGATTCTGTGATTCTGTGTATATTTCTGTATTTTTGAATTTCAAAATACATATTTATTCCTACTCCTATTCCTATTCCTACTCCTATTCCTACTCCTACTCCTACTCCTATTCCTATTCCTACTCCTACTCCTACTCCTATTCCTATTCCTATTAATTTATATTATTTATACTTATATTATTTATATTTATCTAATGTAAGCAGGGAAAAAACAAGATAAAACAGCATTTCCTAGGTGTTTTACTCTTCCCAATTAATCCTGATAGAAGATTATTTTAATCTGATCTCTGAATCCGAAAATAAAATTACAAGAGCAAGTATGTCACTCCAGGCTTCTGATCAGCATCCTCTCAGTCTTTTTGGTGCACACTGATCATAGTCCTCGTAACTCATGTGGAATACCCCCTGTTACTTGGGTTCATTTTAAAAAAGCATCTAATGTGAAGTGGGAGTCAGGGACAGAGAAATTGTGCCTATATGTCAATCAAACAATGGTCATTCTATACTGGATGAACTTTTTAATTCCTGGAGGGACCAATAAAATGATTTTTTGAGATTATTATGCCCCATAAAACTAGCGATGGCCAACAAGTGTTGATGTTTGCAGGCCAGATGTATTGCCTAAACACCTGTCAAACCACCACTGAGGTTAGTGCTGCAAAAATATTGTCCCTCAAGAAAGAGTGACAAGCTGACACCTATGTACCCACTGCTCCCTTTTCATAGGTCACAAGGACTTATGCAGGACTGGAGCCTTAGGGACACGAGGGTGCAGCGACAGTCAGCTTGGTAATGATAAACTCACTTTGATTAAAGCTGATTCCAGCTCAACAGCTTTTGTATTGTTAACTGGGAAAGATAGAAGGTGATGCTTTTCCCCATTGCAGCATGAATATAGGGGAACTGTTCTAAATAATCTGATAAATTCACTCAGTTTTCCTTCTCACAGTCATGATGTTTTCTCATTATTGGGAATGTTCAAAGCTTTGCTGATAATAAGAGTCCAGCAAGGACCAATCTTCCCAGTGGCAAGACGCTGGTACTGATGTAAATACACCATCCTTTGGAACTTTTCTACCAATTTCAACTTTCACCTGACTGATAACCGATGTGCATTGTGAGGACTGGTTACCATTTTTGCTCTTATGTTTAAAGAAAGACACCAGAAAGCTGCTTCACTCAACCTGTGTGTACAGCGTATGCTTTTCTTGGAGAAGGGAGGATGATGGGTCTAACACCAATGATTAAGGTCTTGATCAACAGTCATATTGATCAGCCTTTCTGACTGGATGCGAACCTCCTTTTCTGGTACACTCCTACTTGAAAAATGATTCAGGAAAAAGCCTATGTTCTGACCTTTTTGTTTCTTTTATTTATTTATTTTTCAGCTCTGAAGACTCCCTGGAACTCTGATTAACTTCAGAGCCATACTCATAGCAAACACATGCTAGGGATGATCTCTGCTGGCTAATCTGTGTCTGCAATGGGTAAGGTAATTTTGACATTTAAGCAGAGATCACACACAGAATCACACAGAATCACTAAGGTTGGAAAAGACCTATAAGGTCATCAAGTCCATCAACAACCATCAACCCAACCCCACCATGCCCACTAAACCATGTCCTGCAGTGCCACATCTACACATTCCTTGAACACCTCCAGTGATGGTGACTCCACCACTTCCCTGGGCAGCCTCTTCCAGTGCTTCACCTCTCTCTCAGTAAAGCAATTTTTCCTAATATCCAGCCTAAACCTCTCTTGGTGCAACCTGAGACAGTTCCCTCTTGTCCTGTCGCTAGTTCAGCTTCACGCAGAATCTATGGGCGTGTGTCGCTATTAAAACCATCGAGACATTAGCAATTCTGCAAATTATCCACAAAAACGAAGGGCATACCTGTATAGGCATCATGCCCATCTTTCAGCTAGCTTCTGTTGCTGCACTTGTATTTTGTGGTGGTGGTTTTTTGACTGAACATTGACTCATATTCGCTTCCATTTCTTCCCTTTCCTATGTAGGATACTTCCTGTGGGGACATTTGGCATCCAGGTCCTCACTGCATTGACCTCCCTTACGTCCTTCTCAGAACTGGGTCACGCCGGGTACTCCTGATGCTGTCCCTAGCTGTGGAGAGAGGGGCATTTGATGGCAAAGGTTGGTTTTCTCCTGCAGGTCTCTCCTTTTGTTTTACATATGCTGTTCTGGGCGCCGTTCACAATCCACTCACTTACTCAAACCTTTAATTCAGCATCCCTCCAGGTCTGCCCTCTGTTCTGTGACTGAAGCTTCTCAGGTGCCATTCAGTGGGTGCTGCATGAAAATAAATAAATAGTTGATGAAATAAATAAGTAATAAACCAAAGATTTGGTCACACTTCCAAAAACATGGCCTTCTTACACGGACTATTCTCAACTTTCCTGGCAGCCACTTCATTTTGCTTCTGACACTAAAAGTGGCTACGCAGTACCTGAGGTGTCAGGTGAAAATTAAGTAAGATTCCTTTGTCTCACACGTGCACACTTCTGTGCCTCTCTCTTTCTTCCCCAAAGGCCTGCTGGATACTTCATGATTTGGAATAAAGAAATTTTTGGGATAAGGATATAAAGAAAGAAATATATAACCCCCCTGCTGTGTTGAAGACTGAAGCTGGCTTTAATCCGGAATTTTCCTGAGCTGAAAAAGCACACAGTATCTACTGCAGAAGAGCAGAGGCTGCAGTGGCTGCTGGGTGGTGGGGCCCAACCTGCTGTATTTATACCACGATGTCCTACAGCTCATGTGCTGCGATGTTTTACAAACTCAACTCCCCTCCTCAAGGCAAAATAAGATGGCAAGAGGGTGGATTTGGACAGAGCAAGCTTCACAGTCTGTTACTTTGCCACCATTTCAAGCTAGCGCAAATCATCACTTTCTGCTCAAGTTCTACATGGGCAGGATGGATACGGATTTTAATTTTTGAGCCATAAAGGGTGCTAAACAATCAAGTTACATACCCATGCAGTCTACGCTGTGGAGCAAAGGCTCAGCCTGGTGACTCTGCTAACCTTCCTGCTGCATACACTGGAGCTGCAGCCTAACTCCGTGCTGGGAAGCAACGGAGCCATGCATCACCCCCCATGAATCTTAGTTCCCTTGCAAAGGAAACCCAAAGACACAAGGGAAAGGGTTGAGTGCTTTGGTGTGCTCCAACAGACTCGTGTTGAATATGGTCATGGGCCAGGACTACTGGAGTCCCTGTAAAGCACACTTCCCTCACAGGGTAGTCTCAGAGAGGATTCCCACTGCGAACTACCATCTATCAGCACAGTTCCTCTAAAATAAAAATGGTTATACTAATAAAGAAGGACCTCCCCCCCCCCAAATATTCACCCCTCTCCATTTTTTCTGCTAGCTGTATTTGATTCCAAATACAAAAGTATTCTCCCTGTAACACTGATTTTCAGTTGTTTTTAGAACAATTGTAGGCTCTCAGCTAAGAATCTTAGCAATAAAAGGCAAAAGGGAATATTTAGTTGCTTTTGTGGTCATAGTGACACAAGAGGTTGAACGTCCATTTCCTCTACTATTTTTACAGTGTGTAGAGGACATGGTAAATGCTTGATGCCACAGATGCACCCCTTATAGTGGACAAATCTAAAACTTTAATATTGCTTCTTTCTTCCTGTTACATTACACCTACATTTGATTTCTGTAATATTACAGAAAAACTGCAAAGATGCGAGATGACAGATAACTGCTACCTCTAAATCTGTTTTATCCATATGATTGGTAATGTGTGTTTGAATGAACTGACAACTTCATCATCTCTCTCATAAACTACAGGATGGACTTGATGATCTTAGAGGTCTTTTCCAACCTTAATGTTTCTGTGATTCTGTGAAAATTGAGCCAGGGGAAGCACATTTATAGCCAATCTACATTGACATTGCTTCACTGCTATCAGTGAAGCCATAGCAATTAATACCTACTGAGTATCTGCCCTAAGGTTTACAAAATGTCTTTTTTGTTGTTGTTGTTAACTTTGAAGCAAATAATTAGACATGCAGGACGGTCTTCTACTAAAATATTAGCTCTAACCATGGACATTGGTGACTTTCACATAAATATGGGCTTCGCAAAGTTTTCTTTCTCCCCTCCCTCCGTCTTCTGGAGGAACCTTCAACCACACCTAGTCCTCAAAGGCAAAGAAAGCAGAGCAATGCATGTATATAGATAGATCAGTGTGACATACTGTTTTATTACAGTCTGTGTTCTCAAATCCGTTCTGTGCACTGCGCAAGCCACTGGTGACTCTTTACAATCAGGTGGCATGGGCATCCACAAAAGTTTCATAGTCGCATGGGAATCACAGCATGAAAACGAACAGATGTTGCAAGGCACTTCTTACGACTTATTATTCATATTGCAGCAATTCCAAGAGACCATATTCCGACGGGGCTGGATGTAGTACATCCAGTCACTAAATACTTCCCTAGAGTGCAAGGGAAGAGTAGTAAGTGTCTATGTAAAATGAAGTCTGCTGTATTCAGCACACCTTGAGTGTGTTTATGTATTCTGGATCACATCTTTACCTTTGGAAGTCTCAGTAAGAGAGACACTATCTCTAGTCCTATTTTCTGTGAATCATTCTTTTAAAAAGGAACATCGGAAAGTGCTCTTGTGACCAGCCTACCAAAGATGTTTTTTTCCCCAGGCAAGTGGCAGCCTCTTCCTGCGTACTGCCGCAGCTTTGCTGACCAGGGTGTAGGGCTGCACTTCACTTATTCCTACAGAATTATATTGGCTTTGAATCGTGATCCTATGTCTCTGGAAATCCACTGGATGCCCAAGTAAGAAGAGGTTCTTCTAGGAATGGCACCAGTAGAAAAGCAAATCAATGAGCCTGATCCTTTCACAAGGTCGTGAATTTAAAAGACTGACAGAAACACTTTCTCTTAATTTGCCAACTGAGCAAGTTTGGAAAAGGTTCTTTTAGGCACAAAGTTTATCCACTTTACAGAAAATAATAAAAAAGCTTTAAATAAGCTTCAGGATGTTGAATGGAGTTCCTCTATTTTGCTCTGGTTTGCCCCCTTTCTCTTTTACAGGAAACAAATGCTTCAAATGGGACCAGGTTGTGCTCTCAAAACTGAGGGTCAGCATAATAAAAGTGGAGCAGTGAGATTGTGCTCATGATAGCAAGAGTTTATTGCTAAATTTATTTAATCTGCTAGGTCCCTTAAAATAATGCATTTGCCTGCTCACTGCAATTAACTGGATGCTATTATTGAAGATGATTCTTTTTTTTTCTCTTGACAATTTGAGAAAAAATACATGATGATGAGTATGACAAAGATGTCAGAACAATAACCTGCACAGAGCAAAACCAGACTTGCAGTGCAAGAGGATTACAAAATGTATAACCTTTCTAATGCGTATGATGTTTTTGTCTCACAATACTCAGGTGCTAGTAATGAAAACAAAATAAGATTGTGATATTTATAACTGAAAAGCCGTGGAAACTGTGACTTATAACAGGTATCTGCATTAGGGAATATTATTTATTTGAAAATAGAAGCCCAAACTTGAATGATTTATCAGGATACAAATCAAATCTTCAATTTCAGATTTTTGTAGGTTTAACAGTAAGAAGATTGTAGCTGCAAAGATTTTACAAATAAATTGCAGAGAAACAAAATAGGTTAACAAGATTAAACAACTTTAATTAGAAATAACCCTTTTTGGGCTCTCAAGAGAGTTGAGGAGTGATATCATCACTCGCTCCACAATTCTCTGTAACATAAATGCTTACAGGCTCTCACTATTTCTTTGGAAAGTATATTGCTTCATGCCTATGTCAAAAACCCTCTTGCTAAGTAAAAACGACCCCACCTCTGAAAATACATACTTTGTCATTATATATATGTGAAAATAGAATTACACATGAGCACAATGGTTAAAAGAGTATCACAAAATTTTTCCCTTCAGTATTTAACTGAAAATAGTAATTTACCTTTTTTAAAACTTTTTCCATAGGGTACCACAGCATTATGGCCAAAACCCCATAGCTTAATTTTACTTGCTGAGAGCAAACAGAAAATCTTCCCCAGCCTGACTGTTTTTGTCCCTGGTGATTTTAAAGAGCACACTTTTTCTTCTTAAATACGATATAAAGTCTGTATTATTTACTGTGGAAGTTTCCACTATTGAAATAATGATTGCTAATATAATTGAGTGAGAACATTCTGTTTCCTAGTAGACAGAGGTCCTGTGCAACCTTGCACATTTAAACAAAATGATTACCAGCAATCACCTACTTGAAATTCCTCCAAGGGTTTTTGTGTAGAGCGTATGAATACACGGGAACAAAGACAAAATACACATTTTGTTCTATTTTAGTAGTTCTACTTAGATTTGAACTGGGAAGCTGCAGAACCGGGAACGATCATTTTGTTCCATTTTTTCTGAGTTTGACTGAATAAGTTAATTGCCCTAAGATGGAGATCTTGGGATTTACTTGCATGAACTGTGGCAATATGGTACGTGAGTTGCACACAGAAGTAACTACAGAATCTGTTGTGAGACACATGGACAAAATGAAACAACAGTTGGGAATAATTATGGAGGAATATCTAAGCATTTTAAAAGTCTCATTTTAGCTGGGAGACTAATACATGCCCAGGTGGCTAGAATGGGCCCAATCCAAATACTCCAGGACTTCAAAAGTCTTGCCTGGGTAGGGACTGCAGAACTTGCTCCCGTGCAACTCAGTGTTCAGAAATAAAATGAAGAACGATGGCTCTGGCAGAGTATGCTGAAAACGGGGGTGCAATCCTTTGAGAAGATCCCATTCTAGTGCTCAAATTGGAAGGGGGAAGGACAGTTTAGGAAAGCTTTCAAAAGCACGTGTGCCAGCTGGTAGCCAAACCTTGAGGAATAATAGCACTCTGTCTTTAGTTAATATTGTGGTATCATTCCTTTGCTTCCATTGTGTATTTCTGTCAACAATACATTTAAGAAAACATGTAGTTTTGATTAATGTCGCTGGGATCTGAGCATGTGCTTAAGCCTTAAACATGTTAAATCAAGTTAAATTCTCCCTTAGCTACAGGGCTGCTGAATCCTGGCCTTTCTGCATACCCTCTCCCAACAGCTGATAGCATCGCTCTTCCCTGCTACTTTAGCCTAAGAGAGAAAATTACAGAGCTGAAAGTTTTACCTACGATGTTGAACATTTTGAAGCATGCTATTAGCATTTGCTTTTTGTTTTGTGGTTTTTTTTTTTTTTTTAAATTTATTGGTGATACATTTTATTTTCCACGTCTGGGAAAATTACCCCTAGTTGCATTATATCCTTTATCCCTGCATGTGCTTATCCCTTTGGTTCTCCCATAAGTAGCTAGTATTCAGCCTGTCACAGGTACATGAGGCTAATAGTTCAATCACTAGGGAGAAGGGGGGAAGGAAGATGAAAGGGCAGGAAATGGCTGTCATGGCCCCAAAGGAAATATTTGTAGGAAAAGGAGCACAACAGCAAATAAAGTGCTAATTAATGTCCAATTCCAGCTCTGATATACGGACCACAGCAGTAGGCAAAACCCAGCCTTCTGTTCCACTGGCTGCTCAAGAGCTTTTGTGTTGTAGCTCTATGCAAGCATGCATCTGTAAGTTTTGAATTTATAAAATTTTTCAACCTCCACCTCAATACATATTTTGTGTTTAACTGAGTTTTCCTTCTCAGTTTTTTTCTGGATTTTTTTTTTTTTAATTAATTTGACTGAGGCTAGTTTGTCTGTGCTGATGCTGACCTGTTCAGTACATCCTGAATTTATAGTGGCAAACACTCTAACTGGAAACATTCTGGGAGGTGCGGTGGGACAAGGGCATATCTGATAAGCTGAATCATAAAGAAAAAAAAAAAAAGAGACAATGAGTTAGGAGCTTAAACTCTCCCAGGCTTAATGGGGCTTTCATGGGAAATACTGGACCTCACTCTCAAATTTGGGGATCTGAAAAATACAGTGGCACTTATGGTACTAATTTACTGGCTTTGTCCAGCAGAAGGTATTGAGAGTGAACCTTCTGTTGGGGAACATAATAGCAAAAGCAGCACTGTTTTAATGAAACACAGCAATCGGTACGAGGAAGTGACTAAATCTGTTGTTAAAAGAACAAAAATGAAAGTTGAAATTCACAAAGAAATGTCATGATGATCAATTATTTCTGGTGTTTAGTATCTGAGAATCACATCTTAAGGTAAAATGTTATTTGCTGATGACTGAATGCCAGAAATAATAATCTGACATGAAGCTTTTGTGAATCTGACCAAATGAAAGCCTAAAAAGGGAATTTATAGAGCAGAATGCATTTGTTTCAATAATGCACAGCTTTTAGAACATAAATGACTGAAATATTACTCATTACCCCATGATCATAAGGGGAACACAATAGTTATTAAATAAAAAAAAAAAAAATCCCACATTGAAATGTAGTTAAAGATATTGCATCAACCGAGAGAAGACAGGAAACCTCAGAGCCAGAGAGGAGAGACCATTTTTGCTCTACAATGCCCCTGGCAGCTTCGTACGGACACAGAGTGGGACATGACTTACAGCACAGCACATATTGTAACTCTTACACACGAAGAGGGTGGAATATCAGCTGACCCCATGGGCTCATGACAAGGGAGAGACTCTCCATGCGAGATGCTTTCTGTAGGGACACACTTTCACAGTTATAAATCACCGCAACAGTCAAGATACAGCTCTGGAAATATTTTTCGTTGCACAAGCCTTTTGGAGACTTTATGTGTCCCTGATCCACTGGTCTGAGATTAAATTGTTTGACGTGAGCCAAAAACTGTGCATCGTTCTGGCACGGCATACCAGCATTCTACGAGCAGCGACCGCATCTCTCCCTTCGTTCACTGGCCTTGCCAAGTGCAGTGTTGGCATGGCTGGAGGTCCCTGCTCTCATTGGGACAATCCCTCTTCTCCCAGCCCTGCACTCATGGTCAGCCACGGTCCCACTGGAAGGTGCCTACCTGGGAGCCAACTATGAACGGCGGCTCTTGCATGGGTTGTATTGGTATAAAATGAAGCAGCTGTAGGATGTGGCTGCTTGAGTCTTAATGGGGTCCTGAGATGAGGTTTTGCTATGCTCAGTTTCTGTCTCGGGAAAGTGTCTACAGAAGAATGGTAACAACAAACTTTCCCCAGTTTTTGCTGTGCATGATGAAGATGGGAAGTGTTAAATATAGATCTCCTACAGTTACATACTTATAAAGATATTATGTTCATGTAGCACCATATGTTTATAAACTCGCTCTCAGTCAATAGTTGAAAGCCATCTTGTAGATCGGCTTTTCACAATCTTACATATTAAGTCATGATTTGTTCCTGTGCGTGTAGGTGTGTGTGAAGCGGTGGCCAAGCAAGAGTTTTATCTGATATTTTTAACCTTTTCTTGCTCACATGTGAAGGACTGCACAACTTCAAATTCCCTCAGGACCACTTGTCTTACATGCTATAAAACGTTACCTATCCAAAAAACGTGTTATCAGATTCTGGCTTTTGACTAATGTTTATCAGGTTGCTTTCTGTAAACACCTTCCAAGTTCCCACAGCTTTGGAAAAATAAAATCTTTCCTTATTCTCTTACTACTTCACTAAGTCAATATTCACTTCCTTCAAGTAAGTGAGGCTTACGTGGATGTAACTGATGGGAGAAATTGGACCTTTGTCTTTGTAGCCCCACAAAAAAATGTAAACCTGAGTGCATAGCCCTCTATACTCCCCCCTCCACAGAAAAAGGGTACTATCTGTAAGGTCAGGAGTATAATCAAGAACATTTGATCCTTTCCCTTCTCTGAAAAGACTAGTTACTTTCTTTTCTTTTTGTTATTAATCTTGCAGATTAAGAAAGAGAAGATAAAAAAGATCTGCTGAGCACTCCAGTAAAGTAGATTAGGAGTTTTCACCTTTCAAGCACAATTGCAATTCTGGTGAGGGACCTTTTGAAATTGTCTCCATTTGAGTTATTGCTTTGACACTGGGAGGGGCTTTTCAAAGGATGTATACAGAGGTTCAATAAACTTCATTTCCCAATGTCAAATGTATTGATGAAATCGAAGTGAAAAGCATGTGAGAGATGAATTTTCTTTCCCAGGCTATGGACTGTTATGGTGGTTCCTCCTCGGGCAGGAACTCCCACAAGCTGGATAAACACACGCACGCTCAGCTTAGCCGGGCTGATAAATACACTGCTCTTGTGTACGCTCCCGTATCGCATAAGGCATTGGCAAAGTATTTGGACAAACACATCGCTAGACAAGGTAGCTGTGACAGAGAAAAGCGCGTTTTCTTTTAGAACAGCAAGCAAAGTTTACAGGCTTCAAAGGATTTAGACCAATTATGAAACAAAGATCATTTGTTCCTGCAAGTGGAATATGCTCAGTTGTACATGAAGTGTTTGTTGCTTGAACAGGCTCAGAAGGAGTAGGATGATACATGCATATTCGATGCAACGTATCACTGAAACTGGTCTTCTTCCAGAGACTGACTGGACTTTGGCAAGTCACATTTCTTCAGTGACTTACAGGCCAAAGAGCGTTTAGGACAGGCGCAGGAAACAAGAGACTTCCTGTTTTCCCAGTGAGCTTTAAATTGTTTCTTTGCTTGCGCTGAATTCACTTTTACTTTGGAAATTTTTACACAGGAGCTGAGATCTGTCTATTTTCACAAGAATTTTGACAAGGCTGAGCTTGATTAGTCCCCATCGTAAACACTGAAGTATTTGGCAGAGAAAGTTGGCAATGTGATAGAATAATTCAGCCAAACAAAATTTTTCACACAGAAACAGTTTTGCTGCCTTTAAAAACGTAAAATCAAAATTTAAAAATGTAAAATGAAAATGTAAATTATCTTCCTATTTAAGAAACAATTTTTTTTTTTCTCCCACAGGTATGATTAATTTTTTGCATCAACTGCCCTATTATTAAATTATTTCTACTTACTGAATTATTATGATATTTAATTTTCACATTATTATTCATCATAGCACACAGAGGCTTCAATTAGGCTCAGGGTACCATGTGGCTTAATGGCTCAGCAAGCTTTTAGGCTCCCAGTATAGGACCTTTTTACAACACTGACAATAAAAGGTAATTTGAAGAACAGGGGCTACAAAAGCCTTTTCAAGTACAAAGAGAAAGCAAGATACACTGAGTCTGAAGATTTAGTCCAGAGTTGCTTTATATTTATTTTTAAATGATGTCTGACTCAGGTCTCTCGTAACACCAACAAAAATTATATTATAGTAAGGGACAGATAACTGCCCTAAGACTGGAATAGCATTGCTCTAGCATTTGAAAACACCAAAAAACCCAGAAAGAGACACTGTCTCCTCCCCAAAGAGTTTACAGATGGTTGTGGAAACAGAGGCACAGAGAGAGAGAGAGAAGACTGAATGGCAGATACGAAGCAGAGCCAGGGCCAAATCCAAGTCCTTTAGTCCCAGGCTCTCCCGTTTTGCTCCTGATCTCTCTCCTCACTGCACGAGGAGAAAGCGAGACAGGAGCAGTTGTTAGCGTGAGGTGTAATCAAACAGGTCATTGTGGGAGGGTGAGATTATGCTGCTTCTTTTAGTATGGAAACACCATGTAAATGATTACATCTTACATGGCAAAAAGATGGGAGGTAGTGGCATACAATAGAATATTTCTGATCCTTTAAACAAACAAAACCTTTTACATCTACATTTTTCTCCTTTATCACCCTTATAAAGGTGTAAATTACCCATTGATATTCATGCTATTGTCAGAATATAAATTCACCACGGAAAGGAATGTTTTTATACAGCTACACTTCTTTGAGATGTGGCTTCATCAGCATAATTGGATGGCATTTTTATGTGCTGTATCTGAACTGTACTGTGTCATGTAGTCATTTGAAGGAACACAGACTCATTTACTTGGTTTTATTTCCTAGGGGTAATGTTTTAGAAAATATATGTGAATCTCAACACATGCATCCTCACTGGAGGCGAAGGCATTTATCTGGGCTCTAAACGGGTGTGGACTTTCTGTGTGATCGTGCTCCATCACCTATCTATAACCTGCTCCAGCGGAATGCCTAAGCCAGGGTTTGATTCCAGCAGAGCAGGCTTTCCTGGGACCAACGCTAAGCTGCTGGCTCTCTGCGTGAGTAGTGGTGTGGCTCCTCTTGCCTCAGGAGAAACTCCTGCGCTTGTCCTCTCAAGACCTCTCTTAGGTGAGGAAGTATTATCAATAATGTCACAAAAGGGAAACTAAGGCACAGGGTACGCAATCTTAACTCCATGACAATTTAAACATTTGTAATTCTCTTAAATAATGCCAATATTGACTAAATAACTCAGTTTGTGGTTGGGACCCCACAGTATCAGGGAATGTATATAAACAGACTTGTGTCAATCTGTACTGCTTAATAGTTCCCGCGCCAGCATTTCTCAAGGTACTGCCTAATCCCTCACATGCCTCCGTATGCCTGTGAATAGTAGTAAAATTCTCTTTTTCCCCAACAGATGTACATCTTCCATAAAACATGAGAAGTTTTTGAGATACAATTACAATTATCGGACAGGCTTTTTAAATGTTTGCGAGTAACTCAGATATCATAGCTGGTGTAAATAGATGAAGCCTCACTGACTTTACACCTACTAGAAAGCTGGTCCAATGCTTAAATCCATTTTTCGATTAAGTTCAACTGCAAGAACCTGTTTCCTCTTCCATTGAATGCTCTATCTCAATAATCGTTCATGAAGGCAACAGTGTGGTGCAGGGTATGTAATTTAAAAAACCAATATGAAATGTATGTTCAGTTACCTGATTGTGAGAATATGGGAGAACACTGGAGTTAGTTCCCTTACAAATTAATACGGAGTATACCGTGCGTTAACTACATTTTAAGTTTTGTTTCCTGTGGTAGTAAACTAACAAATTGGGAAACACTCAAATAAGATGTTTTTCACATTACACAAAACTTTAGAATATTCTGGCGTTTATTGCACTTTAACCCCCTTACATGAAGTAGTCCTTAATTACCTAAATGAACATCGGATTGCCATAGGTTCCCCACCTCGCTCAGAGCAGTGAACAGTCCTGAATGAGTCAGGCTGGGTGGCGTAGGAGGCACTAACAGCTAAATCCCTGCACCGCTTATTGGAGAAGTTGGACGGTTTGCCTGCATTAGAAGGTTTTCAGATGTGACACTCTTTAGGTGTACCTAAGGTTAGAAATTCAGTCTTTTATTTATGGTGGCGAGGAAGGGAACTGGAAGAAGGAGGTATCTGAGTGCTGCTTGGGGATTTAGACTTTTGCTTGCCTCTGCTGCAGAGTTTCTGAAGACTCAAGCCACTTCCATGGTCACTAAGAACAAGTTTTTCATGTATGACTTCTGAAGGTTGGGATCCTAGGGGGTATCATCCCGTGCCATACACAGAAACGCCGAGTTGCACACCCGCAGCTGAAATCAGTGGGACTTCTAGCCCATGAAAAGTCCATGAAGGGCTAAATATATGCTTTTAAAATGCAGCATCACATAAAGCTAAGTCTTATCTTGTTTGAACTAAGCACTGAAAATTAGTGGCTGGTTTTTTTATCGCCGTTATGTTAACACTTTTCTAATACATTATCCTGGTAATACCCCGGGAGCCAGCTCGCTCAATTGCCGATGCGTTTTGACCTTTGGGTGCGGTCAGGTGGGTCGTGCGAGGAGCTTTGCTGGAAAGGCTGGGGCACCTCCAGGGCCCTGCAGTGCTCCCTGGCGTGCCCTCCAAAGTGCGGTACTGCTGGCAACAGCCTTGTCGAGGTAAGGAAGCTGTCGAACAACTTGCCAAAGAGAGACACATGGATCCTTCACCAGAACTTTCTTGCGATGCTTGCTAATCCATCTGTTGTTACATGAAAGACCCACCACAACTTACGACAGTACACTTTATAGTACAACTTAATCCCCGCCTAACGAAACTGTATGGCACTCCAGAGGAAAATAAGTAATATACAACAAACAGATTTGTATATGAAGAGGTGGGAATGTAAGAAAATAGGTCATCCAAAACAGGAAGCCCTCCTGAATAGCAACTGGGTACTGGAAAAGGTTCAGGAAAGAACTGTGTCTCTTCATGAGAACGTAAAGCTGCTAAATGGAAGTAAAATGAGCAGAAAATGGCTTTTTAGTAAGGCAAAGCCACAGACTGGTTTAACAGAAAAAATTGTGTGGGAAAAGCAAACAAGTCATCTAACAAAGCAAATAAGTGTTTACTTTTTGCACACTTATTTTCTGTTCAGGTAAATGAAACATTTGAACAAAATCAATCTAATTGGAGAAATTTCTAAATTACTCATTAAATATTTTAGACTGGTAAGTCAGATGCACTGTTTTTGGAGGTCAAAGACCCAGAACTGAGAAGACAGCCAGAAGATCCTGACTTGAATTTCAGTAAATACACTAGAATTTGCAAAGATGAAGAGCATAACCTCGATGAGGTTTGAAGTTTTGGATAGGAAACAAGACAGGCAGACTGAGGTCAGCAAACACAAAGAAACTTGTAGAAAGTTTCGAACTGAAGAACTACAAACATAGTGTCGATGTTAGCCGGGGCCTCAGGAGTGCCTTACCTTTGGATACATCGTTTGTTATATTTGTAAGTGACAAAACTGTTCTGCAAATATTTTTAGAAGAAAAAACATTGCTAAAAAGAAACAACACATATATACCTGCATGCTGAAGAAGAAAAGTCACAGAAACCCTTCAAGGACAAGATGCAATGACTGAAATATTAGCTTGAACAAAAAAGAGAATATAACTTCTGGGGTACCAGTAGCAGCTGAAGTTGTAGCAAAGGATTTCAAAAGAAACCCTAGCCAGGGTTAATACCAGCACGTAAAACTCAAAGCACACCGAGGAAATAACTCCCACTCTGGATAAATGCTAAGTAGGTGTAAACGATTTTTTTTTTTTTTAATATAAAACTTGTAATTTCAGGGCTAGTTTATGGATTAAAGCATGTCAGAGAATAAATCTCAATAAGAGAGTTTATACTGCAGGAGAGCAGGAAAATCAATAAAGATATGAAGTAAAATGTAGATAAAGAAAAAAGAAAAAAAAAAGGAAATGTATAAGGAGGAAAAAGAAAAGTTGTATTTTCAACCAGAAGATACATGCCATAAATAAAACATTATTAATGAAGAAACAAGACAAAAAGAAGTGAGAACAAAGGCTGGAGTGAGATTTTGTTCCTGTTAATATGTTGAAGATATACTTCAGAGCTATGTTCCTGTGGAAAACAGTCAAGCAAAGATTCTCATTGACATGCCTGAATTACATTTCATCCACTCAAGTGTTAAGAAATAGTCGGAACTAGAGCTTATACAAATGATGATGCTAAAACAAGGGGCACTGTAAGTTGTTATTCACATTACAATAAATAAAAGCAGAAAACCTGTGATAGAGGATCCTCCATCTTAAAGCCTTTTTACCAAAAAGTCAGTAGATAATGGCAAAACAGCGACAGATCATGTTGTTGTTCCTCACGCCTACAAAATGGGCATTCAGCAAAGGCAGACCTATAGGAGAAATGAGATATGATTGAAGTTTCCCTAAAAATGGGAGAAACAGAGATGAATGTTGCTCTCCTCTGGTCAAAAGAACCAGTGATGGAGAAGCCGATGTTTAAGGCAGTGCTGTTGGCAAAGACTGAGAAGAGCAACTAAACCCCATGAGGCTCTTTGGAGACTTGCAAGACAATACAGATGATTTCAGAAGTTACTCTTCTCCTTTCCTTTATAAGCTGGTTCTCCTTATTTTAGTTAATGTACCTGTTGTAACCCTTAACCCAGAGCTTTCTTTAATCACCACCCAAGACAGTGATAAGATGTTAATATTTACTCTCTTTCATTGGGTTAACTATTGCACATACATCTTCAGACCTATAATCAGTAGGATTATTTGTCTCCCTTGTTCTACAAGAAAGCCACTGTAGATTCTCACTCATCTGCTTAGAAAATTCCTTTTAATTTCCTGCTAATGCTTTTTTCCAGTCACTTTAGTCTGTATGTTTTTATGCCAACAATGCCTTTTTGTGTACATTGCTCTTCCCCCTACCTCCAATCTTTCCCTTTGTGTCGTTTATAAAGATATTTTGATTTATTCATTTATGTTTAATGTTGTAATAAATTGTAAAAGAAATAATCTAGCATTTGACCATCTGTTCCCAAAACAAAGGTCCTTCCAAGATCCAGCACACAAAACTCCAGCTTCAGCACTGGAGTTGTGACAGGAGCAATTCAATTACAGTGAGATTTTTATGTAACTGTTATTTTTTCCTCTGTTTGCTGTAACTGAAACAACTAATCTGTAGCCTGTATAGGAATGGAAGGGAATTACCCTTATACCAGCTAAAAGATAATTCCAATAATAAGATATATATAGAAGATAATTCCAATGTCAACTCACCCATCTAGGATATGATACCCATTGTAGAGCATTTCCTTATGGGAGTCCCGCAATTAAAATCAAGCACATTGTGTGTCAGTAGGTAGATCTCTGTGATAGATCCTCTGCTCCAATATAATGAAAGTAATCCTAAACTCGAATTGCAGCAAGCAAATGTCTGCTGTGCTGGATGCATAGCATCTTATTCTCGTTTATGCTTAGGCATGCTAATGTTATGCTGATAATGTCTAAGAGACATAAGAAAAATGAGTATGTATTTCCATTCACTATAGAGTGTAAAGTGCCTTTCCTTCCACGGCATTAGTGGCACGGTGGTAACCTGTGCTGGAAAAGTGGCCTAAGTGTAAAGGAGGATTTGGTCTATACTCTTCATCTTCCTCAATATTGCAACATGTTGTACAAAGAAAAACCAAGGTGTATCATACTGTGTCACTGACATGGTCGTGAGATTTGAGCGTATCAGTAGATAAACTGCAACTCCAAAATCATGGCAGAGGAACAGCTTAGAAGTGAGCTTTCTGGCAGTAGTTATCTGCGGGTAAGTGAATTGCAAAATGCAGAAGAAAAGGAATGGCACTGGGACAGCCGTTTTCATTTCTGCCCCCAAAATGCCAGTGCCTGCTTATGAAAATGAGATCTCCAAGCAGACCTCTCTTTCTTGGTCACACTATGATTTTTTTCAAAAAACAATTCTCAGTAAATTTTGGCTACTTCTGCAAAGCTCTGCGCATTGATGTCTAGGATGGTGAATAAGAGGCGCCAGTCACATAAAACATTTTCTTACCAGGGTGTGCAGGACAGGTTTTTTTCTCCTCACGTGGCTATAAATACCAGTTAGACTTTGACAATTCAGAATCTTCATTGTGGCTTTTCCTCATCGGCATGCAAATTAGCTTCTTAAATGTAACGTTCCTCCAATCCCCGCCCTAGCACTCTTTTCTTTAGGGCAGCTTGTTATGATGCTTCTAATGCAAGTGTTATCATGTGCTGGTTTCTTCTAAAATCCATCCTCTATTCTTGTCCTCCTCTTTCTGCCACTCCCCAGGATGAGCTCATCTATAAAAGTGTAGATTGCATTTTAAAAGATAAATGGGAAGCTGTGGGTGTCCGGGGCAGCCAACTTCATCTATAGGAATGTGATTAGACTCAGACAGTGGAAAGTGCAACTACTTAATGCTTCCTAACCTATGAAAGGATAGCGAGCTCCTAGGAGACGTCAATCATGTTTAGAGGGGGTTAAAAAAAAAAAAAAAAAGATTACAATTCAAAGGGTTAAAACAAAGTTGACTTCTGAATCCTTCTTTCTTCCTTTACCCCGGGTTAATGACAACGGGGACTGTATATGTTATGACTTATGGCATCACTTCAGCTTGTTTTCACAGTCTGCCAGTGGCCAGGAAAGTGTGGAGCAATAATATTGCAGTATTTATTCGAAGACAATAAGCAGTCATTGCTGAGCTAGGGAAGCCAGGCCATGTTTATCTTCATGGATTTAGTCAGCTGGGAGATGAATAAGAGCCAAACTTGAACAAGCAAACATTTGCCTTCTTCTCCACAATGCAGCTATTTCACTTTGCATGGCTGAAGACATAAATCTTTCTTCGGTGGCAAGCAAATGGCTTCAGATACATGGCCCTAGCTAGGCATCACAGGACATCAGCTGAACACTTGTGACCCTGAGTGTTCACGAAAACAACCACAATCCATCTTAAAACAAAAAATGGCAACAATCTTATAATGCTTCAGCAGCAAACAATAAAAAGCCGTAATTCCTTCTGTGAACTGGTCTCTGACTAAATATCAGCTGTAAAAATGACTTCCTATCTATTGTTCTGCTCACAAAAGGAATTATAGGAAATTATTGATTGTAGCAACCAATTGTTGCAGTGCAAATACAGAAATAAGGGTTCCAAGCAGGTATAAAGCAATTTAACTTCTATTGATGCCTTCATGGGGTGACAGGGAATGCTTCAAAAAAACCTCCCATACAGGCTAAAGACAAAATGATGTCATTGGCATTTTCTTGGTGCAGGAATTAAAAATTCTATACCCCCTTGGATAGCCAGGCAGTCTCATGTCATAAAGGATGGGGGATAATATTCTGGGAACTTGATCTTTTAAGTCGTTGTGCAGTATGGTTCAGGGAGCGTAAAGCTGTTGCATTTCCATGTGCATTTTCTTGCACCTGGAGTTGTTATAAGCATTCATCTGTTTTAATCCTAATATTTCCTAAAAGTCTTTCATACAAAGCCCTAAGCAAAACTGAACAGCAATGCCTCTCTCGGTCTGCTCACTGCATGAATCAACAGTCTGGAGAGAGCTGAGGTAGACTTTCACCTCTCTGGTGTTAGCTCTGATCAGTGCGTACATGGATATTTTGGCATCATTTGCCCAGTATAACCTGGGCACCCACCTCACTTCCCAAATTCCATGGGAAAGAAAACCGGGTGTATGAGTCAGAAATGAAACTATGACCCCACTAGTGGGTCCCCCGGTGCAGATTATGTATATACCAACCATCCAGTCCACCTACCCAGGAATTAAAACACTGCAATGCTGCTTGACTGGAACTGCACATGAGGAGGGAAGGAGAGAAAGCAAACCTCTCAATGTTATTACTGCTCCAAAGCTTTGTGGTGAGCTGCATTCATGTTTAGGTAAGAAGGTCCTGTGCTCCCCTAGATGTTTTTTTCCTCAACAGATGTGAATGGCAGGAAGAAGTTTCTGAATGATGACAGTATGGAGAAGGTCACTCAGTGGTGCCATGAACGTAAGGGAGCCTTACCTGGGGGTGCCATCCCCAAGCTGCCCTGCAAAGCTCTGAGAACAAATAGAGATACATACTTGGCTTGAGGGGCTCAAAGCAGGCAGAGGGATCTCCCATTAAAACTGACAATCCAGGCATTGTTCTTCTCACTGAATAGACATTTCAAGTCCTTTGCTATCGACTCCTTACTGTCAATGGCAATGGGTGGAGGGGGAAGGGAATGAGGATTCGGCTGTGAGCAAGTCTAAGAATAAACGACATTGTCACCGTGTTCCTTCTGGCAGTCAGCTATATGCCTCCCCACCTCTCCCAGTTTTAGAAGGAGAAGAGGTGAGGTGAAGTCATAAAACCAGATGCATCAGGAACACACCAAGAATCACATTTCATCTTTTTTTTCTCAAAGTGGGAGTCATTTGCTAACCATGCGGAAGCATTTTGACTAAAGCAGGATTGTTTCCCCTACTCGCTCCTTTTTAACTTTCACTTATTTACAAGACATTCATTGCAAAGGATCTGCCCCAAGCAGCCAGACCCTCTGTTGCTGTAAATAGTCAGTCGCAAAAATGTCCAGGAGGAGAAGGCAGATGGTACGTCCAGGAGTATAACGCAATATATACTGTGATCTGCCTACTGTGTCTTCCCAAACTGTAGGTGAGATATTGTGTGAGCAGCTGTTAGAGATGTGGGAGGGGAGACAGCATGAAATGAAATGGATTAATAAAAACACAGAGAAAAGTACACAGAAATGTTTTCTAGTAATGAGAGTATAAAAACCTCAGCAGCTCCCCTGTACCAAACATAATGCTCCCCCTCATACGCACAGTACATACAATAGCTCTCCCCAGCCTGTGGGGCTTCCCGCTGCCAAACACACAAGCTAAAGTGCCATGCTTTCACATCAGGAAAGAATAAGTGGCCCAAAGCCAGTACTGGGCTGTTGAATCCCGGCCGGCATATATGTTAGGCCATATACTCCTCCTGCATTTTCAAAGTGTTTGTATTTGGAGTTGTCATCTCCTGGAAAAGAAAGGTGTTCCTAGATAAAGAAAGCTCTTTCCCTCATAGTGTATTTTAAAGGAACTGATGGGCAGTCTCATTCTTCCACCTTCTCCTCTGTAGAGAGAAAAAAGCATCCTTCTTTGCAACTTCTTAATTGCTTAAGTAATGTGGGAGCTTCAGTGTTTTATCTGGAAGTGCTACTGGCTCTGCATTGCACAAAGCAGCATCCACCTGAAATAGAAAGAGGTTCAGGATTAAAATCTTATCTCCCAACCGCATTTGTCTGTTGGGAGTTTGGACCCATATGAATGACAGAGCTGAAACCTATGCGGTCTTGGAAGGTAAGAAGGAAAAATAAGAAGCCCCTGGCCTCACTTTGAATAGAAAATCTCTCCCTTACCTTAAAATGCAGCTCACTTCTGGAAAGTAACTCTATTGGTGGCATTGTCGGATTCCACACTTATTGAGTTTCATTGCCAGCCAGATCATTTGTTTGCACTTTTCTAAGTCCTGTTGTCATTTGTGCAGGTACTTCAGTACGGGTTGGTCCTAAGAATTCCCTCAACGTCTCAGTACCCAAAGGCAATGCCCCAGGATCGCAGAGCAGACATGGGTCTGGCCGCTATCTATCCAGCGTAGGGCCCCAGTGACGCCCTGTCTCTGCAGAGGTCTTCATGGCCAAAGCTCGGGGAAGGGAGCTTGATGGTGTCCAAGAGAGGCTGGAATGCAGCTTGTTGGCCTCCAAAATATTTGCAGTAAGACTCAAAAGGTATCACAATACACGCCTACTCACAGGGTTGGTAAACGTGTCTCATGCAGTGAAGGAAGTAACTTTATGCCAATTATTTTTGGCATTGAGCTGTCCTTTAAGGCAGACTTCAGCAAGCAGACAGATGCAGGGAAAGACCATAGTTTCAGGAGTGTGTGAAACCCTCACCTGGCCGCTCACAGTCAATGACTTGCAGCTCAGGCTACGATTATGTGATTTCTTGCCATTATTTCCTAGTGGACTCGGAGTGAAGTCAACAGAAATAGGCCCTGATCACATATATTCAAATTAAGAACCACTTAATCACCATTCTCCTATAATTGGTGAAGAAATGGGGCATAATACCCTAAAAGTTACCAGACATTATACCTGCTACTACATTCAATGGGCAAAATTAGACATAAGGTAAAAAAAAAGTTAGATAATCTATGGTGTATTTGCATGCCTAACTTCCATTAACTTCCATTAACACCTCATGAAAAAAAGTAGATCTCAAAATAGCTGCTGCACATTTCAAATTAGGTTTTAGGTCTTGAAACTTTTAGCTGATGTGATTTACATTTGATTACCAAACGACAAGGTCTGTCCATCGACAGTAGTTAACTCAGAGCTAAGCAAAAAAAATCATCTTTAATGTGGAATAGGAACTTCAATGCACAAAGACACATCCAGCATGCTTTAATTCACATTTCTGTTTTTCCCACGCTTTTTCAAACAGGAGAATTCTAGTTCAAATCCCATTTGTGTCACTTTGAAAAATACATCTTTGACTCTTCACAAAGGAATCTGGTTTGAACAGAGCCAAATACCCTTCCACATGATACAAACTATTTTCCTTTAACTAGCTGGGCATCTCATCAGCATGGCTATGAGCTCAACTGTCAGGACATGCTCTTCATTGGCTAGCAGCTTAAGCCCATGCAATAGAATAAATGCAATCCTTGACATTAAGAACACAAAGAAAACTTAACCACTTACCCATTTCTCCACTGATCTTTACTATCTTGTTACAGGTGGGCTTTCCTCATAACTCCTGCTAAAAGACAGCAGTCTGAAAAAGGAGGTGGGATCTGTGTCTTACTCCACTTGCTAGGGCAAAAATCAGAGCTTCTTTTTGGGAAGAGGTAGGTCAAAGCTTTGTCAGATTCATTGTAGGAAAGAAAAAGGCACAGAATATTAAAATACGAAGATGTCACAGGTATTTGAAATCCCTATTCAGGAAAAGACTTCATTGCTCCTAACATGTGTACCTTTAGTTGTGGGAGCAAAGAACTCAGGTGCTTTAAGTGCAATATTTCGGTTGCCTAATTTAACCTCTCTCTAGTTCTAGCAACCTTATCAGCTTTAGTGCACAAGTTTTGTCTGAAAAGGAATTACAATAGATAGAGAAGACTACTTTCCCTCCCCACCTCCTTTCTTAAGCAGGTGTCCTTTCACATTAGAGACTGACTGGCCTGTTTCACACAAGTGGTCGGGTTTGGTTAGCGTGATGACGCCTTCTGAGTATAAACCAGCTCTAAAGCATACATAAGGAAACCAGCTTTTATTGTGCGTAGTTAATTATTTTTTAACATGCCAACTAAACAAAACCACGGTGACACAAACCAGACGTGCGGTCTACTCCACCTCAGTGTGTAGCAGCAAGAAGGCCAGATACAGTAGGCGGGATGAGATCTGTGAAGAGCAATATAGATTCATTACACATTGGCATAGATTCACTCAAGACACACCAATTAAGACCCAGTGAAGTGAGGTTCTGATTCAATATATTTATTTATTTCATCACTACTATTGAGTAGTTATAGGGGAGAAAATTAATGAAAATGGTTTTTAAAAAACCACCCTCGCTCTGACTAGGCAGCCATTCAATATTTCCCAGGCCATGCAGGCTCTATGGGGAGTGATGCTGGGCCAATTAATACGCGCTCACTGGCAGTGCTGGGATGGAAATGGCAGCAGCACCTGAAGAGAGCTCAGGTGGAAAGCAGTAACCTTCTCCCTTAAAAGGATGTGAGGAATGACAGTGGAGATGAATGAATAGAAGCAGAACTGGATGAGATTTCGGCGGGCCACTCGCTATCAAGTAAAATAATGGAACAAGTATGAAGGTAGGATCAGGAACAAGGGGGAAAAGGGTGAGGATAATGGTCGAAAAGCAGCCAGCCTCAGAAGCGTGTTGGAGGGTTGTGGAACAAATGCACAAAGAGGTACTACCTCCTAAAGCAGGAGGAAGATGTTGGAGAAACCATGTGTGTGAATGTGATCAAGGGAAGACAACTATTTTGTTGCTAAAATAGTCACATGTGGCAAAGGTAAACCTCATCAGATAATCTTACCAGCTAAACAGCTATCTACATCTATCTTACCACATTTGTCATGGTATTTTGAATAAATTACTAGAAACATTTCAACTGGTCCATTTCTTCTGGTTTTGAATCATAGGATTTTGCATGGCAAAATTCCCACTGACGTTAATTGTGCCAGAATTCCCCTTCTGTTTCCCATCCACACTCTCAGCTCAACAGCTACCTCCGTTACCACACACTTGCATGTTATCTGTGAACATGTTAAAAAAACCCCCAAAGTACAGATAAAGCAGCTTTACAGAACTTGAAATTTGTAAACATGTAAGTGTGTCTTAATTTACTTCCAGGAGTAGTAAAAACAATTAAATCAATTAACTACTCCTATTAGTGAAGATAAGCATATGCATGTCTAAGTGTTTGTATGACTGGGGGGTAATTATGTAATTGCTGTATCTGATGCAATATCACTGCATACCTTAAGATCAGGTTACATGTATTTTTGTCTGTCTGAATGATCAAAGCTTGTCCAATTTAACTCCTAACTTGGGTGCAATTCTCAGCAACAGCAGTTATACAAACGCCTTTTATCAACTTCCTCGGCTTTCTATTTTCCCGTGAAGATTTCTGCTGTGCCATAGGAAACCTGTGAGATATTTCAAATGTAGGATTTCTGTCAGCTGGTGATTTATTCCATTGATTACATTGTCATGTAATGGGAAGAGGCAAACCATTTTAACTGCTCATATGAACTGCAGTGGTGAGCTGGATTCTTATTTAATACAATAAATTTAGTTGCAGCTTTGTA
This sequence comes from Gavia stellata, assembly GCF_030936135.1. Taxonomy (NCBI): domain Eukaryota; kingdom Metazoa; phylum Chordata; class Aves; order Gaviiformes; family Gaviidae; genus Gavia; species Gavia stellata. The sequence goes on from NC_082596.1 coordinate 104,422,762, forward strand.
CAAGTTGTCTGATTCACTCCGCACATTACTGCTACAGTACATTATATTCACTTTGGTCCCGTACAGTGTGTTTGTACAACAATGGTGACCACTAACTTGTGTCTGTCTAAATAATTCAAAGAGGAGAAGCACGTGCAATTTGCTGCTGCGTGATTTTGGTTATCTACCACAATTCGATGTCAACTAGATACTTTACATATTTAAAACAAAATAAGTATAATTTTTTGATCTTGTGTTACACAAGTTATGCTTTTTGATGGTTACTTCTTCAGTTCCCCAGTTTCTTAGATTTTAGTACATTCTAAAATAAGTCTTTCCTAAGCAATATTATCCAGTAATGAGCACTATGCCGATCCACATACAGTATAATAATACCTTGTATTTCTTATATTATGCTCATTTCAAAGAACTTGTGCCAAGGCTTCTCTGTACATTTAAACACAGCTTTTCAGAAGGACAGCTCCAGAAGGCCCATTAGGGTTAGGAGTGTGAAATTAATAACAAAAAACCAGAATATTTCACATTGTTCTTCTAAAATTTAAGATTCTAAGAGACCAAGATAAGTCACAAAGACCTCAGATCAACATGAGCTACCATAAGTAGGGAAATTACAAGCTATCAAATTACCAACCTGTCAGTTCAACTCTTACATGAATGCTTTTACCCTGTTCCTTTTTGCAAAGTAAAATGGTTTAACCGAGGAATGTCTGCTCACTAAGTCATAAGGAAACCTTGTACCTGCTTCAGAGTGAAAGCCCCTAAATAAGCCAGGAAAATGTGTGACCCAAAACCTAAAAGCTGGAGTAGTCTTGAAAGTTTGGACTCTCTCTGCTTGATAACAACAATCTTTGTTGTTACGAAGCAGAGGATCTGGGGATTCAGTCTGGTCCAGAGGACGGTTTCTGAGGTATCGTCAACTACTGCAGTGCTGGGAGACCTGAGAGGTCTTGGACCATTTCTGTAAGTTACCCACAGATTTCCTTAAACTCTAGGGGTGTTTGCACGCAGAGCTTTAAATCAAAATTTGCTTCCGAGAGAAGCTCCTATACATAAGAGAGTCAGGAAAGAAGAAAATAGGAGGCACTGTGCTTTTGCCAGTCTTTCTTTTGCAGTTTTCTGTAGACATTCCTTGTCCCATCACTTTTTATTGATGCAGAGAAGGGAGCCTAGCAAGCCTGCAGCATATACTTAGGTTGTCCTAAAGGAAAAAAGAAAAAAGAAAGGACAAAAAGTAAGATGGAAAAAAAAAAAAAGACAAAAAACCCCAACAAAAAACTAAAATATTCTCCTTATTCCTGGGCACCATGCCCCTGGTAAGTGTTGAGCCTACAAAAGGTTGGGGCGCTGGACTCAGGCACCAGCCAACCTTGAGAATGCTTGGTTTCAAATGCTTTTTTTTTTTTTCTTTAATCTAAACAAGGCGACTTCCCTCCTCCTCCTCCCCTTTGTCTGATACTTTACTGCACATTACATTATTTAGAAAAATGTCACTGGAGGAACACTCTGTGTGGTCTCATAAAATATTAACGACTCCTGAAAGAAAACTTGAAATCAAGATGCTCTTTCATGCTGGGGTATGTACTCTCTTTTGTTGGCTTTTTTTCTTTCTTTTCCCTTCATGGAATCTGAATTGCTTGGCTGTCTTTCCCTTGATATGAGCTGCTCCTTACATTTATCATATTGCCCTGGAAAAAGAAGAAGGGGGCTTCAGGGAACAAATGGTGTGATGCTGATGGTAACCAAGAAGTGACCTGTCTCTGCAGGAACAGCTTCTGCAGATACTAAACTAAAGTCCTGTGCAGTCATTTATTTTTAGGTTAATGCCGATGAACAAGAAAAGTGAAGGAGGAAAAGGAAATAAAAAGCCAGAACAAGCTGATTTCTCAATCAAACACAGATTTCTGGCAATGACTGATTTACTGTTTTAAAACATATCTGAAGAGACAACAACTGGTTGTAATTCTTTTAAGGGATGGGAAAAAAAGAAAAAAGTACGCACCAAGAAAGCCTCCATGTAAATTGAAAAGCAGTCTGCATGAGGGAAAAATAATCTGACCGAAAACTAAAGGAAAGTAAATCTTCCCATAGTAAAGGCCTATAAATTTAGAGGTGGACAGCAGTCCTGAGTAAAGAATACCGACATTTTAAGTGAAACATTTGCTGGCAAAGTGGCCGTCGAAAGTGGTTATTGAACGTCTTGCGAGAGAGCAAATTGTGGACTAGAGGTCTTTCTTATATTTTGTAGCAAAGCCAACTTCCATTGATACCACCTCGATGTCAGCCCCTTTCTGCAGCCATTTGTAAAAAGGCTTGTGATGTGAGATTGACGACTTAAATACTTCATCAATCAATGCTTTAGCCAATGTGTTGTTCAGTGATTGGTGGAAAATTCAAGTAATCCATCTTACCCCATCACCCTTGTTCTTTATTCTCTTCAGGTATTTTCATTTTTCCCCCCCCTCTTTATTTGTTCACTTTCACCGCAATCTGAAAGAGAAGCTGGGCTGGGAGGGAAGGGCCTGCTGCTATCTTTGAAAACCTAATCGTTGCAGTAAAACTCTGCGGTGCACAGCGCTACTGAATTAACTGCACTTTTAATGATCGTAGAGGTGGTCCTGGTGCATGTGGACTGGCAAAGTGTGGGGGAAGGCTGCAATTCGTGCCATTCTGTCAAATGAAATATGTCAAACATCCAGAATCATTTATATAATCAACAATAAGGCACTTATTTCTGCTGAATTAATCTGCTAAGTAGCTTTAAGGAAATAGGTATGACACAAAGCTAAACAGTGAGTGTAAAGAAACAAAAAAGGGTTTAGGTTATTCATTTTGGCATAATGGAAGGACATCCTTTGCTCAGAGAGAGAATATCCTTTACTTGTGAGTGAATATTTATGTTGATATCTGGTACTCCTAATTTTAATCTCAATAAGGATTTAAAATCTTAACTGCCTACTTGAAATTTTAGTATAGATTATACAGCCACAGCATAGGCTTTACAGCAATCTACATGAATAGGCTTTATTCATCTAGATTTTGCTTTTGCATCTAACAAAAAATGTTTCTAACATAAAGGACCAACTTCATTATTTTTTCGAGATATAGATGATGGTTTTCTTAATATATTACTGCTATATAGACAAATACAAAATCACAAACAAATACTCGTCCAGAGGCATATATTTTTAAAGGCTTGAGGTGGCAAAGTATTTATGTATCCACTTAGTTTCAGGCATGTGTGTAGATTATTTCTGTTTGCTGGATCTAGGAGAAGTGTTTGCTTTTTGAGTTTGTTTTTGCAGGTGATACAAATTAAGCTATCTTTAGGACAGAGCTGTCATAAAATTTTTGATTTGCAGTGAAAAGAGTTTATAAATGGTTTATAAAATATATATTTGTCTTCAAGTACGTGAAAAAGTGACAGACATCTCAAAAAGTGCCATTTCAGTGGGAAATTTTAGCACACATTTTTAAAGGACTTTTCATTGGACGTTAGTTCAGCTACTGGCTAATATGAAGGCAGAGAGCGATAAGCTTCTAAAGTTGGTGTCTGATTTATTCTGAATGTCATGCCTCGCTTTTTGTTGAACATTATCTTAACCACATCACTTTGAATCAGGACTGTAGTCAAAAGGGAGAGAGCAAGCGAGCAAGAATCTAAACTCTGCTGGCTACTGCAGAGGCCAGGCAATCCACTCATTCCTCATTATGCATTTTTTCAAATCAACAGACAGTATCAGGAGTGAATTTAAATTCATTCATAATTACATTCATAAAAGTGAATTTTATGACACTTTTGTTTCCATTCTATTAGTTTATTTATTTTCCACTTCCAGGAATTTGGGTCTCCAAGATATTTGGGTATGTCAGCTTGCGATGTTCTTAATCTGCAAAATCCCAGACAGAGGCCACAATCTGGGCAAAACACCCTCAGTGTTCGTCTAGCAGCAAAAAAGTAGTGAGAAGATAACTTCGGGCTAGATTATGACCGTGTTTATATCGTGATTCAGTCAGTTTTACACAAGACAGGCCTATGCCTACAAAACAAATTCAAGATCATTCTGTGCAGAGTACATAAAAGAATTAAGAAAAGCAAGAGAGAGAGAGAACTAATAAAGAACTAGGAACTGCAAAACCAAAAGAGCATGAGAATTCAGAGACAAAACTTTTTCTCTGGATCCACATTAAAATGCTGTACAGACTCAGTCAGTATCCAGCAAGACAATATTGCATTATTAAGCATCCCCATTTTTTGAAGGTTTTAGTGTTGCAACACCAAATTAGTCTGAAAAGTTCAAAGCAAAATAATCAGAATAAGAATTTTCATTACTTGCCTCAACCCATTATCAGTACAGTAACAAAATAGGGCCAGGAGGGAAGTGGCTACTCTTCCTCCATACATTTCACCCTTCATTTCAAAGCTCCCAATGCAGTGTATTGCTAAGTTGATATTTAAGGGACATTTGATACTCTTTCACCTGAATAAAAGCAGATTTCTTTGTGTGCATTTGTGTGTTCATAAATGAGCTGCTCGGTGAATCATTCCTGTCAGTAGAAGGTAGATAAACTGCAGGGAGTGAACAAAGTCATCATTTCTACCTCTGTGAAAATGATGGGGGTTTTTTAATTATTAAAATGCAATTATTTCCATTATTGATGAGCGTGATACTCAGGACAGCATCAATACAAACTGTCCAGGACACACACTCACTTGGATCGCAGGCTGGTCTGGCTGCAATAGACTATTGATGCCAGTGTTTGTTTCACTTCTAATTCACATAATGGATGAGGACTTAAATACAATCCATGGCAAATTAGTACCTAGGAGATTGGGTTTATTTATTTATTTATTTAATGTGTTTATTTTTGTTACATTTGAGTCCTTCCACGATACCAAAGTAGGAGACTTTCTGTATTAAGGCAATTAAAGAGCACTAGAATTTGAAACATAAAAGCTGATTAATATTTGAGGTACGTTATCTAGGCTCTAAGAAACTAGCCACCAGTACAGGTGTCAAGTTGCTTTCTAGCCCCTGTATTTTGCACATTGCTTTAATTTTTCCCTGTAATATATATATAGATACATATTTGCATGCATGCATTTGTTCATACGCCCATGCACTTCTGAGTATAAAAAAATACATGCAAATATTTTAATTTTCCAAGACTGTCTTGCTGCTCGTTTCACCAAGTGCTTGCAAATCACACGGAGAGACTGACAGACACGCTTCATGTTTTGGCTTTGGGAATGGAGATGTCGCTTCTTTCTTTTGGACCTGACCCGTGAAGACACGTGGCTCTTGAAAGTACAGAGGCTGAGGAAGTTGGAGCCTTTCTGTGTGGTCATGGGTGGGGGAGAAGGGAAGCTGGTGTCCTCTGCTGCTTCTCTCCGCTCGGTCAATACCTTCCCAGAGCCTGCCCTATCCCTGCTGCTCCCTGCTTAAACATTAACAGTTCGAAATGAAATGCCCATAAATGTGATTTATCCCACGGGCCCGCAGTTCATTATACGGGCGTTGTGGTCTTCCATGGATATGCAAAGGCCTCACATGTTTGGATGTCCTTCTGAAACTGTCCGCGCCCCGTCCAGGAGAGAGCCAGGTGGAATGCATGCCGGAAGCCTGCGCCTGACCTGAGAGCTCCTGGCTCTGCCCTGTGCTGGGCGCCGCGGTGGATGAGGCCCGAGAGTGCCATGGTTTCCAGCCCCCATTGCTTCGTTTCTGTGGGAATCAAAACCCCGGCTTTTAGGGCAGGTCTGATGCAAAGCTGCCTTTCCAAAGACCCTGTGAGCCACAGGCCCTCTCATTTTGTGACAAAGCTTAGCCCTCCTGCTTATAATTTTTTAAACTGCAACCCCCTCCCCAAGAAATTAGATAGCGACTCATATAGGACCTGAGTATAACCACATTTACTCTTGTCACAAGGCAACTAAAGATACATTTTCCAATAAAACAAAGTCCGTTTTTCCTCTATCTATACCGCAAGTCTAATATAGGTCTTCCCTTTCATGCTTTCTGCTTGTTAAGTTGAAAGCATCATCGGTACAAAAGCAACGACGCAGGCTGTGTTTGACCGAAACCCTGATGTAGGCAGGTTTTCTTATAGACAGGGGATTTGGTTAAATGCACAAAAGCAACTGTGCAAAACAACCAGTACAATACTGTATATCAAGAGTAATTAAAAGCCTTCATTAAAAATGTGACAACCAAATCTTTTTATATTAGACGGAGAAACCCCTATCGACATTTGAAAATAATGAATAAACAGAATGTCAATTCACTAACATTTGCTATTTAGACTTTGATGCATACTCTTAGCTCTAAAATCTGCTCCTGGATACACACAGGAAACTCCTATTGAAGTCAGTCGGAGTTGTTTATGTGTAGTTGGCAGCAAATTTTGGCCCTCAGACATTTTTTAGTCTTCATTTAAGAGAGTACAGGCTAGCATAACCCTCAGTTTAACCCTCTGTTTGAAGACATTGCTCTCCCTGGAACCCAATGTCATGGCTATGGACCACTCTCTTGACACAGACCATACTGGTTCCTGCACAGCTCAGGCAAAAGTGGCCACGTGGTTGCTGAATTCACTTGTTGTGCAGCAATATATTACTGATAGAGACAAATAAGCTAGAGCTGGCTGAATTTTCCCTCTCCGTTATTGCAAAATCTGATCTCTAGTATTGAGCAAACCACCGTATAATTGTTAAGGCAGCCTGTCCATGATGGAGGATGTTGTCGTAGATGTAGCAGAGACACACCATCTCACTGACGACAGAGCGGCATGAGTGAGGATGAGGCAGGTGCTCAGAAGACTGGAGTAAGAGAAGCAGACCTGGGGGCTGATGCAGATGTGCGGCGAGCGCATCTTCTGTACGTCTCCCAAATCTCCTTTCCCTAAGGATTCTCCTTAGATCCCATCTCTGCCCATTGCTCGCCCCATTCCCAGCCCCCAGCCCAGCTCCTTTCCCTTCCTCTTGCAACCAGCTGGGTACAGCTGTGACAAAGTGGGAGTTAGCAGCGGTTGGAAGCCGTGACTTCTGCTCTCAGTTCTGCGGCTCACTCCTCCGGTGGGCACACGGAGCGGAGCTGGGGAATGGCGAGGCTGCCTGCCAGCGACAAGCGGCTCTCCTGAGCTCCGTGAAACACTGGGGGAAGCAGTGAGACCTCTTAGGAGCTCCAGGACTTTGGGCGCAGGTCTGCTCCTTGGAAGGCTCTTCCTCTTGGTGAAACTGGATATTGCATCCATCCCGGCAGAGAGCTAGCTAGAAAGCAATGGCAGTGCCTGCAGAGTAGAAGGATTCTTCACTATTACTGTAAATGATCAAAACAAGGCAGTGTGTAGGAACAGAGTTGCGGTCCTACGTTTACCTGGGAGCCAGTGGGGCAGCCAACAGCGGGTGGTGTTTAGTTCTGCCTCTCCTCTGCGCTCCTTTCACTCAAAATGGTGCTTTGGTTTTTCCCCCTTCAGTCAGCAAGCACTTGAGTACGTTTAGTAGTACATGTTTTCCTTTACTTACACTTCTCCCCACCGCATTTCCAATGACGACAAGCGCGCGGTGCTTGGCAGAGGGAGAAGCCAGGGAACCAGCCGGGCAGTTTTGTGGACAATCAGCAATCATCACTTTTCCTCACGAAGCAATAGGGATTTTCCCAACCAGGAAACCCACAGGCATTTTTTTTTTCCGGACTTGGAAGCCTTAGTTTACCTAAGCCTCCCAAGTCTGATATATAATGTTGATGAGCCATAACGGGTGTAAGCATACGTGCACGGTTCACGGTTTGCCTGAACATCAGTGCAGTGCAGAGTGATCCAGCTCTTGGAGCACCACTGGGTACGAGAGGTACGAAAAGAAAGCGGGGGCTGCTTCGTCTTTACTTCTATAGCAGCTCCCTGAGTGCTTTTCCTACTTCGGACACAGTCCGAGGTTTTACACATGCAAGGGAATAACGATTTGCTCACCAGAATCAGTCTTGTGGTTGTAGCGGTACAGGTTAATACCTTTTTTTATAAATGCTTTTAACTTTAGCCTCATTTTTAGGCGTGAGAAGGAGCTCTGCTTCTCTCTGTGTGGGGTCCCAAATATTAAGAGTTTATTTTAAATAATTCTGTGGTGTAAAATCATATAATTTTCACGGCAGTACTGTCATTGGTGTTAACTGCTATACACTTAAAGCAAACCCCAAAATACAATTTTAATGCTCATTTTTTATGTCTTCATCTAATTTTTAATTCCTGCATTTTAACAAGTACTAGCCAACAATAATTTTGCCATTAGATTTAACGGTTAAATTTACAGTTTTAAACCATTTTTATGACATCCAGCTACATCAAGGTGACAAGTCTACTGGTAAAACAACAATTTAAGTACTGCATTTACAGTCAAAAACATTTCTGTCACTCCTAAATTGACAAATTTCAATTGCTCCTTATTGTTAAAAACAATTTTTAAAATTACACAGAGAGAACATAACAGTCTCTGTCACTGTGTAATTAAGTCCCTTGAACTGTTTGCTATATATAGAAATACTGGATTATAAAGTGTTAGTTACTGTTAAAAAAATTGCCAATTACATTTATAGTGAAAACCATTAAATTGATTTACAGCAAAACAGTTAATTCACTGTGTTTGTGCATAAAACTGCTAGTAATGATGTGACACAAAACGTAGTTTTCATTTTGAGCTCTGCAAACTTAGGAAAATCTTAAACAGGAAGATACAATAAAGCTAATGAACATCTGAAATGCTTATATTCAATAAATGGCTTTACACTTAGAAAATACTTCTGCTGGGGAGACAGGTCGCTGGTTTCCAGCACAGTGCAATTCTTTGGTGTAATGTGAAATTTTGAAAAGCATTAAGAAGGGTCTGACTCTTCCTGCACAGGTCCAGCTCAACTGTGGGCTGAAATACATCCTAATAACCAACTTAATTTCAAGCATATTCCAGTGCTCTGCTGGTCTTGGTCTTATAAATGTGGAAGGTAGGTGGCGTATATCAGTGTTAAATACATTTACTATCAGCATAATTTAATTTTTTAATTTGCTTTCCTTCGTAGCTAATAATGAATATGTACATTTCTCAATTAACATTATTTCTGATGTTGTAGAGTTTTAGGTGTCACTACTAAATATACAGATGTTATTTCAAGGTTCAGTTGAAACGTAAAAGACTTCTTTTCCATTTTATCCGTCTTCAACATACTATAATAACCCAGTAGTTATTTACCAGTTTGTGTACACTGCATGCACAGAAACAAAACAAAGCAATCTGGCATATACATTTTATCCACGGTAAAATGAAAATAAGTATAATCGAACCCAAATAATAACATAGCATAGCACCGTAAATCCATACCTCCCTTCATCATAAGCATTTTGTTTTCTTTTAGACATCTTCATCCCCTTCATCCATTCGACAATAAATCATCAGCAGCTTTTTGGAAATTTTTTAGCTAGAGGGAGAGACTCCTCAACCTCGTTGGTGAAATCAAGCCCTTGTTACAGTCAAGGGGAAAGTCACCTTTATTTGAGCCTGACCTAGAGTGATTTGAAATCTTTACGTTCGTGAAATGCACCATATCGTAGCTGCTGTTCTATTAAATAAAAACATCAATGGATGTGTTAGCAGAAAGGATATGTGAATTGGTGGGTGACTGTATATTTGTTTTTAATAGACATTATGTCCATTGTTTGAAGTGATGACTTACAAGTAGGAAAAAGAATCTCCCCCTTATTTAATCAGAATATAGCAGGACTCAGTATCTGCAGCCGCAATAGCTGAAGGCCTGATATCGGGATGATGGAATAATGTGTAAGAAGTAAATATTTGGCTGTCTTTATACAAACATTGAGAAGCAATGAAGAGGGATTACCAGTGTACCTGCTCTCTAACTTAAAAAGAGCACTTTAATTTTTTAAGCATTTGCTCACTATAAAGTTGAACTTACAGAAGACAAGCAATTTGCTAAATAAAGTTTTTCCCACCGGTCCAAATCATTCACCAGAATGCGAGAAAAACCTTGATGACTTACTCATTTCCCTTTTATTTTCATGTCTGACATTGGTTTTCCTCCATAACAATAGATGCCAATTAATAAAATCTGATTAAAGACCAGCCTGTAGATGCAACTCCTACTTGTGAATCCGTGTTATGAAGAGCATGACTGAGGAGGGAGAAAATGTCACGATTCTGGCTTACACTGGTAATGTACGTAAGGAACTGTTGAGCACAAGGCACAGACATGCTAAGAGTTATCAGCTCTTTCTCAAACACGAAGGCATAGACCGCCCACTGCTCTGGGATGCTGCTGTCCCACAGGCAATTTGAGACAAAGGTGAGCGATTCATTTGGAGTCCAGGTATTTCTCAGCAAAACCTTCAATACTCTGGGACAGAAAGGGTAATTACGAGGAGAGTGATAGGGGCTAACAAGACCAATACTGCAGCTCATCTGCTTTGGCAATCTCCAGTTTTCAAAGCCCAAGTGCCGGTATGCTCGATTGTTCTAACTAAGGAAAACAGGTTGTGGTAAATGTTGACTTTTTGTTATCAGCCATTTTCCCTTAAATATGAGATAGGTTACATATACTCTGTTTGGTATATCATGACCATTAATAAATGAGGCTGGTTGAAAGTGTCTGTGCTAAGATGGAAAGAAAAATACCGCAGTCAGTTGGAAGAAAAGATCGAACCCCACAGAAAATACCGATTATTACTTTCAGTCAAAATTTAGAATGGATTTTACTAGCTCTGGAATGATGTCACATTCAGATTTTTAATGAAGTTGAAATGATGTAATTTCACTTACTTTAAAACACAGACTGGCAGTGACATAACATCAATGTCAAGAGAGTATGTTGGCCTCGGCTTAAATCATGCCTATTTTAAAGTGTAAAAATTAATAGTGCTGCATGAGACATGGTCAATTCTCTTGTGTAAATCATCTGCTACAGACATCAGGTTACAACTCAATAAGCAACATATAATTGCCTGTTTCTTCTATGTTTTCTGAGTACAAACTATAATTTCACAAAATGTTTTTATTTTTAGCAAAAGAAGGACCAAACCCCTGATATTTTATTTTCTTGGAAATGCGTTTTTTACGTAGTCTTATCTTTAAGGTATGATGTGAATCAGTCACTGGCTTAAATGACGCATGTAGTTTCAACAATATAACTTAAAATCACTGTCTCTAGCTATGTGAAGTATGGAAAGGGTTACATTTCAGCAAGCTTTATCATATCAATTAACGAGCCTTTTTCATGCCTTCTTAACTCTTATTTTGCTATAAAGTTTTAAACTAGAAATCACTGTGACAAGTTAATGACCTCGAGTTTAATGTTTAAACTGGGACGTTACTTAGGTCACAGCATGAATGAAAACAAAAATCTTTTTATAAACTTCCTCCCTTTTGGTGCATGCAGCCTTTCCCATTCTGTGCCTCAGTGGGTGTCAGCTGGTCCTTGGCAGTAGAAGACATGTTCTTGCATTCTCGGACTCCCTGGTTGTCACCTATAGTGAGGAGAACAGTTAATAAAGTACAGCAGCGCTGAGTTCTTCACTAGTTACCCAGATTTGTTGATATGCTGCCCCAACGGGCTTGTGATTTCACTCATTAGTTACACAGTAAAAAATTTGAATCCTTTCAAGCACTACAAATGCCAACTCTAACAGAAGCACAAGAGCTTCAAAGTGGATCAAAGCTAACTTTTCTGGCTCCTGGTCTCCCTCACAAAATTCCTGATTTGTGTATGTGTGAATGAGCACAAAACTGGAAGACAGAAGATTGAACAAAAGAATGTAACTTTTGGGTTTCAGTGAAGGGAAAAAAAAAGGCAGCTGAAAAGCTAAGGTCTATCCCACGCAGACCAACAACCCAGAGTCCCATGAATTCAGAGATTTTTACCTGCATGCATCATTTTTGTTTGAGTATGTTTTTAAAATGGTAATTTTGATGAAACGAGGAGCTTTTTATCTCCCTAATATCCAAATTCTGCAAGAATGCTATGGGTTTCAAATGAGATTGTTCACCAGGTTTTTTGTTTTTTCTAGTTATGATTCAAGTTGGAGCATGACACTGAAATAAACTGCCTAGGGAAGTGGTTGAGTGACCATCTCTGGAGGTGTTCAAGGAACGTGTGGATGAGGCATTGTGGGACATGGTTTAATGGGCATGGTGGTGTTTGTTGATCGATGGTTGGACTCGATGATCTTACAGGTCTTTTCCAACCTTAGGGATTCTGTGATTCTGATTCTGTGATCAGTGACACGGTATCCTCTTCCGATACTGGTGTGTTTATTAGCTTTGGCTCATGTTGTTGTGCACTGGATGGTATCTGCCCACACTCCCCAAGCTGTAGCTGTTAGCTGCTGACCCTTGGCAGGGAATGCCTGGTAGTCTAAGAGACAGCCCTGAAACTCTGCACATGTCCTCTCACTGAATGCGTGTGAATGGAGGATGTAAGAAAGGGGTCTGCAGAGCATCACTTCTGAGAAATCACCTCCTCCCATGCTTTCCGAGCCTGAGCACACACGAGGGAGATGCTCCAGTCACAGCGATTCCTACATGTCAACGCCTTTTCCTTTACCTGTGCTGACTAGCTCCTTTTTGATCTTCATGCATTTTACTTGCAATCTAATATGTCACATATTATTAACAGACATAATTAACTGAGGAGTTGATCCTGCTGTCATTCAAGTCAACAGGAATTTGGCTTTGAGTGAAAAGGGGAGGGATAAGATGAGGTAGGGTCAGAGGTCATCCAGTTTAAAGAAATTTATCTAGGCTCACTTTAAAAACCACATAAATCTTTCTCTCTTCGCATTGGGGATAGACAGCTAGAGGAAGTAAAAAGTGTGGCAAAGGATTTGCAGACAGCTTGTCATTTGGAAGCAAATGTAGAAAGAGCGGAAGCCCCCCCGTTGTAAGGTTTTTCCCATTTCCATCACTTTCTGTTTTTTTCTTCCCCCGTAAGGTGTAGAAGGGAGAAAAAACAGCCTGTATTCACACTAAGATTATTGCAAAGTTCAGAGATGCCCAACAGACTTCAGTGAGGCCCTTCTTGGCATGTATACCCCAATCATGTAACGGGATGCTCATTCATGACGTGGCCAAAAAGCCCATGGCTCCAGTTCACATGCCAGGTGCCCATGACAAGGGTGTACCTGCATTTCAGAGAGGTTATTGTGATGGATGTGTCCCCAATGCTGCCACCAGCAGAGGTCCAGGCTGCATCTACACTCCACTCCCATTACGTGGATGGAAGCGCAACTGCCTCGCAATGGGGGAATCTACCTTTTTATGGTACGATGGATGCATGTTTGGCCACATGAAGGTGGGGGAACACCACGCATGCCTAAAGGTCGGAGTACGGAATGAGCTTCTGAAAATGTTGTCTGGTGCAGAACCTAGTCCATCACAGCACCTGTGAGGTTCTTGGAAAAAGACAGGAGGAACACGTGGAGCATTGCCTCCAGCAATCTGCATCCAGCCTGCAGGCTGGGGGGTGGCCACTCTTCAAGTAGCGTGGTCAGTATAATGTTAGGAGAAAAAAAAAAAAAAAGTAGGAATTGATAGCCTGTAACAGAAAGGATGAAGGACTGGTGAAAAATTTATGCACCCGATCTACTACCACAGCACAGGATTGTCTAGTTTATATTCAAAGAGAGAAAAGTCATAGGAAAGGGTGATGCTTTCATTTTTTCTCCTGTACTGCCTGTACACCTTTCAAAGTGCGCACAGTTTGTGGAGGACAAAGTCTATTATTTATATAATAATATAACATTCATTGTTTACCTAATAATATAATTATTTGTATAACAATATTATTACCTCATTCCTCAAAATATCCATCATATTTTGCTCTCACATCTACCAGCCTCCCAACGATAGAAAGCCAAAACACAGCAAAGATAAAGCCCATGATATGAATGCAGAGGCACTTTGCCTGTTGCGCATTTATGAGTATGTAGTATTTGGCATTTGAAGAATCCTTTGGCACACTATTCATAGAAAAAGCCAGACACTTGAGAGATGAAAGTTAAAAAATATATTAAAAGACCTGATTTTTCGCTCCAGGCTGGTTTCTGAATGCTTTTCAATTTACATCTGGTTAGTGATTTATTTAATAGCTGTGACTAAAATAATAATATGGAATAACTACAGAAGGCTAAACTAAATTTTTTCTTGTAGATATCCATGGATAGCCTCATTATGAAACAGCAAGAGCACCCCATTTACTATGACATTAATACTAGGGTGATTAGGATGAGACTACTATAACTTTATTATTTTGATTTTGGCTTCGGAACTTGACTAAAAGCATAGTCCCTTTTGTGAAACACTCTCCTATTTGCACAAAGTGTATTTATGTTCACGGGCATTTGGCAGTGCTGGTGGTCAAGGAACTGTGGAAACTACTGCTGTCTGTGAAATTTTTCTTCAGAATTTCCTGTCACTTAAAAAAAGTTTCAGCCTTGCCACATGTTTTCAAGGCCACTGTAGGACAGCATCAGTACGTACTTCTTAAGTCTGCAGGGAGAAGATGCTGATTACTGTAAAAGGGAAACGTTTCCTTGATGTGGGAGTGATGTGGAGGGCAGAGGGAGCCAAGGGTCATGGTTTAGCACTAAAATGGTTGCCAGGCTTACGATGGCAAGTAATAAGGAATTCTTGGGTGTGATATAGGTATTTCTTTTTCCGGCAGGACATCTATGGTATAACTACACTTTCTTGACATTAGGTCTTTTATTGGAGCTGGGGTTTTTGCTCCCTCTGATTTAACTAGGAAATTTTTTCCTAACAATCATTTACAATGTTTTAAAGGAAAGACTAAGTAATCTAAAAGTAAAATCTCTTTCACCAGGGAGAGTGAGTTGTTTGTGTGCTGTTTCTCCATTTTCTGGCACTACATGTTTTCTGTTTTGTTCACTAAAAGAACAGGGTTATGGGGCCAAGAAAAGACAGAAGCCCAACCCAAACAGAAAAAGGAAATGCTTATTCCTGGATTTTTTCTTTTTTTCCCCCCCCTGAAAATACATATTGAAAAATACAACCCTTTTCCACCTTGGAAAGAATATACTATATTTTGTCAGTAAGCAGTTATGAAGGAAAATAACCGATTAGCTTTATCCTTGTTCTGGTAGATTCAGCTCTGAGCCAGCAGCAACGCATTCCAAAATAATAACGGCTGCCACTACGTAGGTCTAACAAGCAATCAAAATGCTAAAAAAACCAACCCTTTTTATTTGTTCATTGAAATTTGGGCCTTCTGTCTCATGGACACACCCATTGGAGTTGAAATTAGGCAAACTGATCCCGCTGCAGACCTGACATCAGCAAAGTATTGCCAGAGCAAAGGGAGCACCACAGCACCGACAGGTAATGACCAAGGTCTGCATCTTTACTCTTCACTTCTTTTAAAGATTTGTATTATATGTTTGGTAGGACAGGACAAGCCGTATTTCATCATGTTAAGTACATAGAGTGTTTCTCTAATTTTTTAAATTTGCTTTCTACTAATTTATTTCCTCCCTCTGCATCAAATTGTTCAATCAGTTATTACCAGATTTGAACTCTTTGTTTTCAAAGCAACACGTATTTCAGCCCGTATTTGCTGAACAGCAACGCAGCTTGTTCACAACATAAAATGTTGAAATACATTTCTCTTCCAAAATATAACCAGGCTGCCTCTTTTCTAAAAAAAATAAGCAGGAGTCTAAAATCAAGGGCAGTAGCTCGGAATACACTTGTAATATAGAAAGCATTTGAACTTTCCTACTTGCCAGTGTAGAGTCCATTGCTGTGACAAAAAAACCAAGAAAAAATACTCCCGAACTGGCAGGAGGGTGTTTCTGAGATAACTGTGAGCTCTTGGTAAAAGTTGTCCCGTTTCTTCTCAGCTGAACCCTAACTCCTAACCTATACGTGTGTGGTAAGAGCATATGGCAGAAATTTTGCAGGTGAAGTGGGCCAGAACCGTAAATGTAGAGAAGAAAAAGGAAGGACTGTCTCTCTCACCTTTCACGAACAACGGCACTTTTGTCATTTGCCCCGTGCCCTAAATAGACTGGATTCAGTAGCTTTGAATTCATGACATTCCTTCTCACTCTGCTCTCCAGCTCATAATAAGCTAGTAGTTTAGTTTTTCTTTTTTTCTTTTTTTTTTTTTTTTTTTAAATTGGCTAGGAAGGCAGGCAAGCTTTACAACCAAAACAATCAATTTCAAGCTGCCGAACCCAATCAGGCCGGTTTGAGAGCCACCCTTTAAATTGAGTGTGAAATTGGGAGATGGAGCTCCCCTTTCCTACGCCAGAGCTGGTGGAGAAACCATCACTTCCTTTTGTAAGTGGGTGCATTAATAGTTGTGCTGTTCTTGCAGACATTATGTGCTAACAAAACTATGTGTGCCTGGTTCTGTAGCAGGTTACAGGGGAAAAACAAAGCGAAGGCCATCTGGCTCCACCAGTTCGAACGTATAATGTCCAGATACTAATGCTTAATGCACTTGTAAACGTAAGTTGTCTTTCTCTCAGGGTCTGATTTTAATTTGGGTAATATTCCCGTTAATAATAACATCTAATTACAACATCCATTAAAAGTTAGTAACATTAATTTAACAGGGAGAAAATCTAATAGAGTTCTTAGAGCGGTATTGGCATTTTTCCATTAAATTAATGTTACAAACTTTTAAAAGGATGTTTTAAATAGGCATCGTTAGTGGTGGGAATATTAAACAAATTAAACTCAGGCCTTTAATATGAGGTGGGAGCCTATTTATGAATCCAAGTGAAGGTGTCTGCTATGCCTTTCAACCCATTTAAAATGTTCAACAGGAAGCATAAGGTTGTGCAAAATTCGCAGTACCCAAGTTTCTGTCTAGTAAAGCCTCAAGTGAATGACAATTTTTTTTTTTACAGTATCTCTTTTGCTGGCCGTGTGGTCCACACATTCCTTGCTTGGCTGCTGCTGTTTTTTCTTTTCAGCAATGATGTTCTGGCCTATTAATTTTCCTCCTTTTGGTTATTTTGGGTTTTTTTTTGTTTAAAGAGGGTGATCGTGAAACGAAAGGAATAACAGTTCCTCCTATTGCTAGGCAAAGGTCTTCATCATTTTGAGACAGACTCATGGGTTTGGCTGAAGAGGGACGAGTTGTATCAGGGATGTATAGGTTTTGTCTCACACGTGTCCATGTCCTCATCTCCAATAAGGCAGCGTATATATTTTAAACTTGAGCCTGCTTGGACAGCCAAAACCAAACCGTTAAGAGATTAATTTTTTTAAGATGATTCTTGGTTTACCGGCTGACTGTGGACAGAACTTTTTAGAACACAAACATTGGATTACACAGATTATATTCCCCTTGGGGTGAGGATGAGAGGAAGAACTGCATATGGGAGAAATTAGTCAGATGCTTAATGTAATACTGGAAGAGGATCAGCAAGGGACTGTATTTTGTGCCCCACGAACAACACAAGCTTCTAGCATGGTCTGTTTTTAAACACTTCAATACAAATACAAGAAGATTTACTAAAGCAGTGGTGAGAGTGAAACGAGCAGTGCGGTGCGGTCAAACTCAGCGAGGTTTAATAATGTATATCCTCAAATTTTTAGCCAGCACTTTGCTGCTCCAAGGTTTTTTAAGCGCACAGCAGGAAACACACTATATTCAGAGTACCCGGAATAGATTCCAGGATGGGACCTAGACATGAGCAGCTAGTGTTTGACATCTCCGGGCTTGTGCAGCCCTTCTGATTATATACTGTTAGAAACTTATTAAATCCCTATTTAGAGAGGTCTGATCTAGTGTAAATAGTGAAATAGGCATGCAGTTAAGCTTACAAATCCTCACAACTCATTGTTTCATTCATTTGGCAAAAGGCTAAATTTGTTTGTGAACTGTTTTTACGCTTACCCTGATATATGGGCACCCTTCTCTTATTTGCATGTTTGCCTGCAACACCAGATTTCAGCCTGTGACACCCAGCTGTTGGGCAAACCGCATGGACTTGTTTCTGTCTCCTCTTTGGGCACCAGAAACATTTTTCCAGAGCACAATGTGCAACTAATTAAGTAGTGAAAGAACTGTAGATTAACAAATAGTTCATAATCTGGCTGAGACATGCATGTTGGGTGCCCCCAAGATGAAAACCTACCCTACAAGCTATTAGCCCTCTCTAACCTGGCATGGGCAGGATGGTATGATCCTTTCCCCAGCGCTGGGCTGTGCGGACCCTCGAGCCAGGATGTGAACCTCCTTGTAACAGTCTCATCAGTCATTAGGGCTCACTGGCACTACCTAATGGTATATCTGCGTTTTGGCCTTTTCCAGGCAGCCCCATTGTCATCTCCTGGCTACACACAGGGCTGGCACACAGAGCTTTCCTTGGGGCTCATACTTCTTGCCTGGCCACTCAGCCCTTAAGGAGCAGAGACAGCTTTGCATCCCCGTCCTGAATGCATTTTGTTCATGAAGCCCAGCCAATGAACACAAAACCCCCAAGAAAACAACAGCCACCTAACCCTGTTGACTTCAGTGTTTATTAATAATAAATCACAGAATCACAGAATCACAGAATCATTAAGGTTGGAAAAGACCTGTAAGGTCATCAAGTCCAACCATCAACCCAACACCACCATGCCCATTAAATACTCGAAGGTGGGAGAGTTGTCTGGAGTTTGAATGGCTATTCCTGTGAGTCCAGGTCACATCTCAGACAGCAACAGCATTTGACTAGTCCTAATAAATAATAATAATAATAATAATAATAATAATAATAATAATAATGGGATTAAGAATAAATAATTTAGAGGAAAATCAGTATGTTATTTAAGGAGCATCAAAATATTACTTTAATGCTGAAATATTACATATGACAGCCAGGAAAAAAATAGGAAAAAAGAAATGCAGGAAAAATCATGTTTTGATTCTGGTCAGTAAACTGAATGACAAATTGTAACAATGAGCTTGGAAATAGTGTTTTTTTGGTTTTGGTTTTTTTTTTTTAAATCCTTTGGTGTCTATTTGGTTACACTTTTGAGCTGACATGAGAGAAGAGGTTTTACATTACCCGAATGCTGAAATACTCCAGTGTCCAAGTAGTTTAGTGATACTGTTTGAAAGAGGAAAAAAGCCTAATATGCCATTAAGCAGATTGGTTTTCCTCTTTTGTTCCACAATAAACTGCTGTTAGTTGGGAAAATATACAGCCATTTGTATCATCCTACAGCCAGAAGTATAAGCAGCTATAATACAGTGTAAATTTATAACTCATACAGGGTTACAAGCAGACTGTAGAGACGTATGTTACCTAAAGCAATTAGATTATTATTGTAGTGGTATTAGAACAAAATCATTTAAAATGTTAAGGGTTTTTTTAAACAAGAATGCTTTTCTTCTAAGCTTTCTCCTAATATTCCCCGATATATTTTACTTAGAATATGTTAGTTAGACTAAATCATCAAGTGATTTTTATGCTAGTAATTTTAAATAGTCAACACTAAGAAAGAAAAATATGTAGAACCATTGTAAGGGCTGTTGTTTGCTTTTATACTTCCCCTGTTATATCCAGACATTAACTAAAAGCGATCTAGCAAAGGATACCTCTATGTGCATGTTTACATACCTTCACATATGGCTTCAACATGCCCGTGAGACATAAAGCACAATGAATAAAATCCCTAAGAGCAATGAGTAAACAACCAACTATACTGTCCTCCCTAGCGCAGGCTTTTCACAACGGAGTAAAGGCATTCTTACGGCACCTCCGCAACAGGAATTGGTTCAATCAATAGGGATAAGCTACTGTTAATGAGTCTGATCTACTTTAATAACTTTATTCAGAAGGAAGGAGGGGTGGGGGGAGGCTAGGGGAAAATTTTCCCTGCTGTCAGTGTTATACCCTATGGAGGGGCCTTATATCAGCAATTCAGCGGGAGGAAGTCATGTGGAAGCATTTCTGTATTGTTCCCGTGAGCATTCATCTCCTAATTTGCATTAAACTAGTAGGGACTCAACACTGGTTTGGGTCCATACCTGTAAATCTTCTCTTATGAGATGAAAGTATTAAATTCCGTCTCTCGGACAAACTTCCTTCCTCCCCAGGTTGCACAAAAGGGATCTCTAATGCAAATAAGATTCACCGTAGTGTTTGGTGGGGACGCTTTTGCTGTGGTTTTGGTTTTAAACTGGGAACTCCTCTTATGCAAAATTACCCACCAACCTTTGCTCTCTACCTAAAGACTTGAGTCAACGCACCCCCTTTGCCAAAAGAAGCCCCGAAGCCCCACCACCACCCCCACCTGCACACAACCCATGTCCTGCAGCAACGTGTGTTAGAGGAAGAAAGGCAAAGCAGCATTCCCACAAATATTTCCATCGAAGGGACAAATTCTCCAGTTGCGCAACTCAGTGCCCTGTTAATTTCCAGGGGATTACTCTCATTTACTTGATGCGCAGCGCTGGCCCAAAACGTTCCCCTGTTAGGGAAGTTTTTAGCTTTCATGGTGGGATTTATACCTGTATCTTCCTCAGAAACTGAATCAGTCAGACGAAATAAATTGATCTTTTTCTCTCTGTTTCTTGTGGTGCTATCTCCATATGTGTTTGTGCATTTTCTATCTCTCCATCTATCTATAATTATACAACTAGAGCTTGGCTTGGAGGGCAATAGCAGTAAACTATTGTTCAAAGGAGATTGCAAATTGCTTGGAGCAGGGAGCTGTCTTCTTAATTAGTCTGGAAAACATCACGCACACTTATGGCACTATAGGAATAATAAATAATAATAAAAATAGTTCCTGAGAGTGGGTTCATATCGCCCAAAGGCAAAGGCTGGGCAGCTGTTGGGAAGATGATGTTTCCCAGCAGTAAATATGAGTGGATAAAGCAGTGGCTCCAGGAAGGATCTTGTCAAGCTGCAGATTCCTTCCCAACCTGATACCTGACAGTGCATCCACTTCAGGTATATTCGCTGGAGATATTTCCTCTGATAGGGTATAAAGTTCACTCTGCTTTTAAATGACAAGGTAAAAAGTGAGAAGTAATAAGGTAACTTCCCAGGCTGAGCCGAGCAGCCTGCTGCAGAAGTGTCCTTGGTCTGACCTTTATAGGCTTTTTTTTTTTTTTTTTTTTTTTTTTTTAAGGGAGAAAGAGTGCAAAGGCAATCTTAAGGCCCAGCAATATAGTGACAGCCTTTGGAAACAGCTGTGCGAGGAGACTGACAGATTCATCAGGTACGGCGTGGCCCTACTGCAGGTCTGCCTCACTGAAATGGTTTAAGCTTTTTTACAGCTGCTTAACCTAGGGGAGAAAGGGAGGGGGCAGAGAGAGGCTGGGAATTTCGCTATCAGGCTGCAACGCTCCGCTCTCCCGTGAGAATACTCCTGGAGTCCGATCTGTTTAGTAATGCAAGAGATAGCCTGCCTATTAAGGCCAAACAAAGGCTATAGAAAAAAAAAATAACCTGCTTGAATACAGCTTATTTGGTGGAATTTACACATTTCTGTAAATGAATTAAATTGCTAGATACTGAAGTGATGTATCTCAGCAAAACCCATTCATTGGAAACCAGCAACAAACATAAACTTAGAGCCAAATCCTGCAGACCTTGTTTAGTGATTACTTAGGCAAAGCTCCCAGCAACTTAAATGGAAGTTTTGCCCAAGTAAAAACAGTTACATTTGGTTCACCATGAGATGGTAAAGCCCACATCCAAATATATCTTCACAGTTTCTTTTTTTTTTCTCTGTTTCTGTCTGAAAGTATTGCACAAGCACTTTTGAAAAGAATTGTTCATTTTATTTTACTTTTTTAACTGAGGCAAATTCATGTAGGATACCTTAGACCATCGCATCCATCCCTGACAACCTGTGTGTTTTAGGTGAAGCTCGGAGCCTGTGGTTTGAGATAGCAAATCTCCCTTTACCTTTAGCAAGGGCCTGAATTTTACTCCTATATCTGAAGTAGATGAGAGGAATGGCTGGTTAGTGTCCAAAGTGAGCGGAGCTGGAAATGTTGCCGTGAGCTTTGTTCTGGTCCTCTGATGATACGAGGCTCTGATGTTGGTGGCACAAACCAGAACAATTTTTGACCGCTCAAAGGTGTCCATCTCTGAGGTCTGATAGACTATTGCCTACATCGCCTTTTGCCTATGGGCACAAGACCATGCTCCCTAGATGTAAACTCTTACCCACCTGTGATTTAGAGACATCGTAGGTCGTCTACCTGTTTGCATGGATTCAGGCATGAGTTTTCCCTAAAGCAAGCTTTAGGGAAAGTTTATACTGGACCCACCTGCGTGTCTGCCTGCCTGGTTGAGCCCACAGTTGAACACGCAGTGCGCTGCTGCAATGCCCCATGGCCAGGCGGAGCTGACAAGACCCACTCTTCTTTCTTGACCTTGGCATGGTACCATGACCACTACCAGTAACCAAAATACTGGCAGGCACACTGCTGCCAGGAGGAGACAGGCCTGGGACCATATTAGGCTTTAATCCTCTCGGGACATAACACATCCATTTTTTTTTCCCTTGGATTTACATACCTATACTGTTGTTTTTCCCCCATGCACAACTTTTGCCCAGTGTTATGGGTACTACAGTGCCTTTTTGGCAGCTGAAAGTTACCTTTTGGGTCCAAATGCAAGTTCCTTTTGTGTAGCTCCACAGGAATTAAGATATAGCTCATGGCATTTTTCCTAGTATTGTTGACCAACCACAAGGACTTTCAAGGCCATGTGCTCAAATTCATGTTTCACCAGGTTACTTTTTTCCCCATCTGTATCTTAATTGCTGCAGCTGCTTATATAAGGCCAAAGGATTAAAAAATTAAGGGGGTGGGAGGAAAGCTCAGAACTAATACAAGGAATATATACACTTTCAAAAGTCCACAGTTATTTTCGTGGAAGTTGTTGACTTAGATCCATTTCTAATCAAAAAAGGAAAAAGAGAAAGCATTATAACAGTCAAGATCTAGAGGACGCAAAGTACACTCAAAGAAATAAGAGGCTATTTCAGTTCGCGGTACATCCCACCAACAGTGTGATTATCCTCGCTGAAAAGAGTTTTTAACTGTCTTACAAGAAGGGGAACAAGTGGCTGAAGATGGAAGCCTGGGACAGAGACAAGAGTTTCTTAAACTCCAGCTTTCTCGATGGGGTAAAAAAAAAATCTTTCACGTGAGATTAATCTTTGGTCAAAAGCACTTTACTTTTAGGTAAGTAGATTGTATATACTTGAAGGAAAAACTACAAAGCTGCAGAAACCCATCACTTCAGTGCAAAATTCTAGAAAAATTCAAGAAATGCGATGTAAATATTCCAAAGCCTCTGTGAGGCATGTAATTTGTTCAAGCTGCTATAGACTACTAAAGACTGAATTCTAATACTAAAATCTAGATCAACAGTAGCTGTACTGAGATATAGCTAAAACAGTAATTAATATGGTTATCATGTTTATTATTTTGACTGCAGCCTTTTCTGTATGGAAAACACTAATTGTTTATCTGTGCTTATATTAAGACAGCAAAAAAGTCCTGTCAATCTCACTGTCACTGTTAAGGAATAATTTCTGACAGCAGTTTCTGTGGGATATTTTGGGAGGTAAACATTACCTTGACAATAAATTGATTTCCTTGGATGATAATAATAGTAATAATAATAATAATGAATCTATAGGGTATCCCAATTAAAGTCATAAAAGCAATAAATATAACATATTACTGGCAAAGAGAAGAAGCCAGCAGCCTGACTGGAGACTAAGAGTGAGGTACAGATTTTTACTTTTTTAATACTCAGAAGTGCATTTATAAAGTAAGCACTCTATTTGAATGACAGAGGGACAGATACAGGCCACCACCAAGCTAGACCTACAGAGTTCAGTGAGCTGAATCAAGACAAACCAAGATGTTTGATGACTGCATTGTTAAATTCAGTATATTCAGAACTCCTTTACTGAAGAATAACTCCTTCCTTGTCTGGAGAGTTAAAAAGAAAAGAGCAGCAAAACAGATTTCTGAATCA
Organism: Gavia stellata; assembly: GCF_030936135.1. Taxonomy (NCBI): domain Eukaryota; kingdom Metazoa; phylum Chordata; class Aves; order Gaviiformes; family Gaviidae; genus Gavia; species Gavia stellata. Next base: position 104,446,783 of record NC_082596.1, read on the forward strand.
ATATTAGAAATCAGTGCTACAGGTATGAGAAAAAGCTAAAATGCTAGATACTTGTTACTTATATCTTATACTCAGCGGTGTTTATATTTTATTTTCTGAACAGCCAGATTATTGTCACCCATTTGTTGAAAAATCAAGAACATAAGCACTTGGCCTTTGTAGTCATATAGAAGACAATGCCCGCCCCGCCTTGCCTCAGATATTACACATTTTACACATGCTATGAATTGACCACTCCATATTTTAATGCTTTGTCTTTCAAAAGAAAGGAAATGCAGGTTACATAAGTCAGATAAACAATTCTTGTCTTTTATATTGGAAATTATGTACTTTTTGCATTATTTGGCCTTTTAAGAAAAATTCCTCGAAGTTACCATTTGTTTAAGCCAGATGCAGGCTTCCCAGTTGACCTCAGTCAACTGAGACTGATTTTTGCAAGAAATAACAGCAAATGTGGACAATTTTGCAACAGACATTAGAATTTTCCTTCTTCTATATAAATGTATAGACTGGAGTGCTCTGTTGAGTCGTCTCAGAAAGGTCATTGAGGGCAAGGGATGATATAAACAGTCATCTAAAAGCATGGCAAATCAATCATAATTAACACTCGGAGGTACTTCCTGCATACAAAGCCCCCGGAGGGAAAGGTCATTGGCAGGGATCGCTGGACAATGTGCAGATATGGGAGCAAACAGGTTTCCTCACTCCAGGCCTCCCTTTTGGTTGATGAGTTCCTGCCCTTGCTTTCAGTGCCACCCGATGCTCGAGCCTCTTGGGGTGCTGCAGGGAAGGGAGTGGGGCAGGGCAGGTGGGACACTCCCCAGCCAATGATCTGTGCACACCTTCAGATTTCTGTCACGTCAAAATACATGCTGGGTGTTGTATGTACCTATCGTCAAGACACCAAAACAACCGTGTAACATCCTGTTTCCTTCCCTTCGTGGCTCAATATCAAGTGCCGCAGGAACTCACTTTTAAATTTCTATGCAACTAGTCAAAGAATCAACTGACTCCTTGAGCCCCTACAGTGAGACGGCTGTGGGAAATCCCACCTTGCAAATCCAAAAGTGTTCAGGCCTAAGGCAGAACTGAGAAGGTGCAATGGATAGGCAGACCTTCAGAAAAAAGTCTTCAAGCACTTAACTTTGCACATAAGCAACTATAAATAGCAGTTGGATCCCTATGTTCCTTCTCAAGGCCCTGCCCACCTTTCCCCATATTGCACAGGCAGCTACGACTATAATCTACAAAAGCCATCCTGAAGCTAATTGGAAAGTCCAAGGAGAAAGTTCTGTTTTAGAGACAATCTCTAAAGTATTTAGGCACAGAAGCTGAGAGGTATCATCAACAAGCCATCCATTTATTGACCATCAAAATCTACAGTCTTGAAGCATCTGCAGCAGGCAACTAAGCCAGCCTTTTCTTAATTCACCTGTTAACATCTTTACCTGAAACAGTAAGAAGTGCAGGATAAGGAACTGAATTTCCCTCTCTCATACATTGCATAGTGAGACTTATTTAATTAAAGAAGAAAAAGTCAACACCCCTTCTCTTCTCTCAGACCTGGTCCAGCAAGTATGATACAAGAATGTCTTCCGGACTAAGCCCTGTGGCGAAACGCCTATTTTGTGCATCTTCTTGGGTCTCACATGATGGAGAAACATGCACATACCTAGAGCTGTCAAGAGCTAGGTGTTCCCAGAAACAGGCACTGCAGCACATGGTGTGTGTTTCTGGCATCCCCAAGCTCATATGGCAGTCAGACAGGGTGTGAGGGAAAGACTGAATGGGAAATAAGCATTTGTTTACACCAAGATTGCAACCCAAACACCTGAAACCCAAACGTTTGAATACACGACGGACCTTCATTGCAGATCATTGATGAAGGTTTATCTCAGGGCCAAAACCACAGACTTGATCTATTAGATTAAATCAACAGCTTCCATGTAGATTAGACATGAGAGAAAAGTACAGCATAGCCAATGCAACAGAGATGCTGTTAAAGTTGTGGTCGCGGTAAGTCAATTATTTAAAGGTTCTTTTACAGAATAAATTAATTTGTTTCTGAAACTAAACACTTAAATCCAGAACATATAATAAATGATGTGCTACTATTACTAGGGGCAGAAGTCCAGGGGCCTATTGCAGTAGATGCCCGCCATACACTTAGTGACCATTAGTCTGTGTGTAGTTCATCTTACAGTCCTGACTATTTCAATGATAGTGACCAGTTTTGTAGTAAAAACACCTGAGCACACACCACTGCTATACCCCTTAACCTTCACCCTCCTCAACTCAAACCCTGACTGGGATCAAATCCGCCAGGATCTATATCTAAGCGGTGGACATAGATGCATCCCTGCCTCTTGATCAGGACTTTCACCTTCATTAGTGGAAAAGTAGCGCGGCAAATAGTCGGAGTATCTCTATTGTAGAAGAAAATAATAGCTGTGCCAATGGAAAACTGGAGTTTCCTCTTCACTAGACAGAGTCTGTTGTGATGATGGCTGGCATTACTTCATAACTGTGGATTTCCATGTACTCTTTCAATGTTCTTAGTCTGGTCATGGACTGAAACAAGGTATTTTATGAAAAAAAGTGTTTGACACAACAGAATTAACATTCTTCACGTAACAGTTATCATACTATATGCTCCTGATTCTGTTGGCACTTCCTTCTGTGAGCTTCACGTTGAACTCAATGATCACACTGAGTGTATCTCACAAATGAAGCCTGGCTCCACTTAGATTCCAAACAAAAATGCATTTACTATGTAACAAACTCAATGCATGCATAACCAATTTAAATGCAATTTAAATACTATTATAGGGGTGAAGCATAGTTAATTTTAAAATCATATTTAAGTGTTTTTTAGTTTGTGATCTCCTGCCTCATTTAACGTGAAGAGAACATCACTAAATCATTTACTTTGCACATAGGGGAGGCTTACTTTCTGCTGAAGTGTTTAGCATTTTTATTCCTTTTTGTTTTGTTTTTTAAACCAGAAGATTTTCCACTGTTGCCGTGATTACATTGTAAACTGTTTAAAAGCCTCCGTTCACAAAAGAATCCTGCAGGAATGCTGAAGCTCTGACTCACTTCAATTTAGGAGCTTTGTCAAATTTCTCTAGCTTGAAACATGATGAAACAAATTAGTGACAAACACTCAGTGTTCTGCTCTTATAAGGCCTATAAACATTTTGGTTTGTACACATAACAGCAAATCTCAGGCAGCTGAAATAAACCCAACCAGTGAGTTTAAAGGGTGACATTTTCCAGCGGTGAATGGTAACCGATCACGATGCATGATGGTCTCAGGTATGTGATGATGTAGCATTATGACACAGGCACATGAATGGAATTAGCAGCTGTAAACAATATGAGTTGAAAGGTTATAATTACACAGATGAAGCCTTAACATTCATTTATTGGCTGGTGGATACCACCCAGTACTTAAGCCTTGATCAAATCACAGAAGTGTGTATACACCTTGCCATCTAAACCAGCGTTCAACTATGATGGAATTAAAGCACAAACATTAAGAAGATATTTTTAGCACAAGATAAGCACTTTTCTGGTTTGGGTCCTCAGGGTACTCTTTCCCCGCAGTTAAAAAGTGTGAGACAGATTAAAAGGCACTGTACTAGCAGTTGCTAGTTTTTGTAGTTCACCTCTCTCTCAATGTTTATCACATAGGATGGTTGTCATTAAAACATAGTAATTTACCATCAGACAGAGAAAATAGTGTAGTACTTTCTCATACTTGGAGCACACCCACCGGAACGAGAGCCCCGTAGGGCACAGACTGTCTCTTTAGGTGCATATAGATGATACAATATAGTGATGGAGAGGGATGCTTGTGCCAACTGAACAAGGAACTTCTCAGGTGGGTAAATTAATCCAGAAAAAATGCCATTCAGATGCAGTCATACCCAAACTGGATCTGATATCCTACTTTACATTGCACAATGCGGCAGGCATCATTCAATATATGATTATACAGTGGCTAGCACAAAGAAGCCAAGGAAGCTCCGGTTGCAATGATCATGCAAATGATAACAGGGCCTCAGAGATAAGGATACTGTGTTTTTCTTGCATGGTACATACTCGAAGCAATGCCACAAGAAACAGTGCCACTACTTGAGCCCAGATCATTCAAGTGGTATCTAAAGTACTAAATGTATATTTTTTTCCCAGCACAATTCAACCCTATTCTGCCTAATAGGACACAGACCTCATGAGCAGGCTCAGCTTGCATGCATCCTGCGTGCTCCTGAGCTTGTGAGAAATGAAGGAGGGCGGGGAGAAGGATCCTCCCACTATGCATTCTACCTGACGGCAGTATTTGCCTATGCTCATATGTTGCACCCCTAAAGGTGTGACAATACGTGCTTCTCATTAAACATGCCATTGTACATAAAATAAAATATAAAAAAACCCACCACCAAACGCCCCCTTCCCAACCAAACAGACAAAACCCCCTCACTCATTCTTGGCAGAGGATTTCTGCACCACAACGCAAAAGATAAGATTCATCCCCTGAAAAATTTTGGAGAAAGACTGTTTCTTTTGTCTGTAAGGCATAACTTACTAGGAATATTAAGGGCAACTCAGAGGTGCTGTCTTGAACTGGTGGTACAAAATTTGATATCTAAGATCCTCGTGCATGGGCATAAATGTCTGCAGATTTGGGCCATCCACTTTCTGCTTACATATATTGCTTTGTGCGATATATATGAAACACTGAAGGCATCTATTTGAAAATAAAGTCATCAACAAACATACCAAGTGTTGACCTTTCTCCAGTTCAGTATTTCAGTACATTCCTACTGGCTTCAATAGAACCAGGGTTCCCCCCGTGGCATTACTCAAGAGCATTCACTATGCTTAGTGAATTGTCTTATTCATCCTCTCTCTAAAAAAAAGTACATGTAAATTAGAAGCGATATGAAGGATTTTAACCTGCACTTTATGCTGCCTTGGCCTATGTCCCCACCATTTCATTTACTAAGTAAGTTTAGACTCAGTACTTTGGTCAACTGCCAAGGAAAGTCTTGCTGCTGCAGGAAGCTGAGCCGATGATTCATGAAGCAGCCCTCTTTCCTCTGAGCAGGTCTGAGTGACAGGGCTGCAGAAGTTTGCTATTTTCCAGATGAAATCCAAGTTTAAAGAAGATTCATTCCCAAGACCCTTGCAGCATGCCTCTGAGTGTTAATCCTGGTGTCCTGGCCAAACTCCAGCCTGGGTGATTACACTGTGCCTGTTGAAATTCTCTCTGTAGTCTCAATTGAGTAAGTCACTCTTCCAGCTCCTAAAAACTGCTGTGTAATGTTGTTAACGCATTTCACCGGGAGCGCTACATTTCATTAGTGTTTAAAATATCCTCCGTATTTCCGGACAGCAAATACTTGGAGAAGTATATGATGTCCAGAGAAACTGAAGAATTTTTCAGAATGCTATTTGAAGCTATTTTAACTAGGATCTGTAGCATCTTTTCCAAGGTCCTCCACATGTATTCAGGTGGAGGTTACACGTTTGGTTGCATAGCCCTACGTAAGAAGTCTACCGTCACCAACACTACCAGATCCTCATTTCTGCCCACTGGCTCCACTGGGCCACCCTCCTCTGTTACATGGCAAAGTAACCTAGGAAATACAACTTCCCAAAAAGATGATTTCCTCTTCTGTAGATTGTTAGTTGGGCAAGCACTGGACCGAGCCAATAATTCTGCTGCCACAATGTACGGGCAATTATGGAGCTAATGGCCTCAAGTTGCGCCAGGGGAGGTTTAGGAAAAATGTCTTTCCTGAGAGAGTGGTGAAGCACTGGAAGAGGCTGCCCAGGGAGGTGGTGGAGTCACCATCCCTGGAGGTGACCAAGGAACGTGTGGATGAGGCACTGCAGGACATGGTTTAGTGGGCACGGTGGTGTTGGCTTGATGGTAGGACTTGATGATCTTACAGGTCTTTTCCAACCATAGTGATTCTGTGATTCTGTGATCTGTGTAATTAGATAGAGAATGCTTAAATCATCATTGCTACAGGAGAAACACCATGTAACTTGGCCCTGACCATACTAGTGCAGAAAAGAGGGAAGGCTGGTCCTCCAATGAGGACATCTGTGAGAAGCAGTAGTCTTGCAGAAACGGTGGATTTTGACAATCTAATCGAGCAAAATAATAAAACATCTATTTGAATATCTCTAGCTGTAGCCTTCTGCATGTGGGTTTTAAAGATAAAATACATTGACTCAGTCAGTCAATGACTTTTGCACTGATTGGAGCAGGTAAAGTTAGAGTCTTTCCTTGGCCCGATGTGGAGCAGCGACAATGTGAAGCTCTTTTCCTTCCTTACAAGGGTAAGGAGTCTGGTGACATATATCGTTCTAGAGAAAGTATCTAGCCTAGAAAAATTCATAATTAAACTGATGACAGCATGGATGCTTGCAGTAGTCAGCATTTGTTGCCATTACAGGCCTGGACTGAATTCAGACTGTAGAAATGACGAAAACCACGTGAACATCCTGGTGGTCTGTATTGAGACAGTGGCTTGCAGCTCAACGCAACAAACATTAGCATTTTCAATTGCAAATCATCAGATGGTTTGGGCCTTTGGGCCATGATTACCTAAAAGACAAATGTTTTTTTTAACATCAGGTGTCCACAAATACAAGGTCTAATTCAAACACAATCTGTTATATTGGACTTCATGACAAGCATAATAAACTGTCATCCATCTCAGTAACTACACTCAGAATTTTATAGCAGCAGAAGTTACCTGCTTTGCAACACTGCATATTTTTGGGACACTTATATATGAATTTTTTACATCTTCTATTCAGTAATACACTAACTTGGAGGACTGTGTTAGATTTTTATATGTCAAAGTGTATTGCCCCCTTTTTGAATTAGATTTAAATGTTAAATAGTCTCAAAAATTCATTCTGTGCTCATTCCTTTTCAGTTCAAGATGGATTATCCAAATTGATCATACCACAAACACACTCATTAAAAGAGTTCAACATTTATGATGTATCAGGTCAAGCAAGGTCATGATTTAATGTAAGTTGATATATCATAAATTAAGAAGCCAAGGAAACAAATTCCTGAAAGCCAAGGAAAGCATCTATTAAAGAAATAATCTGTAGTGATCTACGCACAAAATCCATTACTGTCCAACAGTATATGCAGATGTAAGTATAACTGTAAACTAGACGTACGTGTGGTGCTTCAAAAGGGAGAATTGCCAAAGTTGAAAGCAGCTCGCAGTAAAATAGAGTGGGAAAGGAAAAACAGATACGTAATGATGATATAACTGGAAATTGTTTGATTATGAAACACTGGGCTTTTCAAACTGCACAATACTGTAATCTTGCAGGAAGCCTGCTTCATTTAAAATTATCCCATCTAATAACAGGTGAAAAAGTAACATTTTAAAATATACTAGAAATGTAGTAGAGGAAAGAAAGTGAGGAAGGCAAACAATAATGGCAGCACAGCATTTTGGTATGATATAGGTTGCAACAGTGGAATACACTGTTATAGAAAGTGATGGGAAGTTTCCCAATCAGAGTGCAGAAAAGGCAGAATTCCAGATTGCAAATGTGTATGCTTCTGGTTTTTTAGAAAAGAAAAAGTAGTGATATCATAATACCTTATAAAATAAGGCAATATTTTCTGGTTTCCTTTTTTCTACGTGTGTTAACAAGTTCTAACTAGAAGTAAATATTTTAAAATTTGAGGTTCTGCACAAATTTCATCCAAAAGCCTTATCAGAATTGGCTAAGGAATCATAGGAACTACTGGTATGAATTTAGTGAATTTTGGCACACTGGGGAGCAAGATAATCCTACCAGTTTTTCAAAAAAGTAAACCGGGAAGAAAAAACAAAATACTGAAAAAGATCTGGAGAGCGTATTAGACACCAGTTGGTCATCATAGAGCTGCATCATCATCTGTTCAGCTGCATGACTCTCATGGTAAATGCAAATCCTCAATGTAAAACACAGAAGAAGGAAGAGGTAGAAAGAGGTAGGCTTTAAACTCAAGTAGGCAGGGAACATTACTTATGTTTTGGCAGGCCATTAGCAGCATATTCTGCTAAATCCACTTCAAAAGTAGGCTGATCAATTTGAAAGGGTTCAGAAAAGAGTCATAAAAATGACTTAAGCTCTGGAAAACAAATTCAGGCTATTCCACGCAGATTTTAAACAAGAAGGATGGCTAACTAATAAAATATCCATAATCCCTGTGATGCAAGTGGGCATTTGAATCTTACATCAACTCAAATTGCAAGCAGTTCCCTAAATTAGTATCAGGTTAATTGTTGGCACAGAAGCTAGTTCTGCGATGTGCTGAATAGGGATAGATCACCCATTGCAGCCAGCTGGCACACCCAGTACAGGCATATATAGTGCTCAAGTCAAAATAGACAAGGATGAAATTCAACCACACCGTTACTTTTATTTCCACAAGTAACCAATGACATCAGCTTTCTTCCCAGAATGAGGGTGCTACCTAGGAATCTTGTCCTTGTTCTGGGGTTTTTTTGGTGGGGCAAGGGAGGGGAACGAGGGGCAAGAGGGGAGCTGTGCATGCAACATTTGTGCCAAATATCTCATGCAATTCTGCGTATGTATGTGGGTTCAACATTTACGTACATGCAATCTCTGTAGAGTGAACTGGTTTTGCATTTACACACACCATATTAAAATGCATATGAAAGTGTAGATTATGGGTCTTACGTAACAACATGTTTACTCTTAGTCATAAGATGAGATCTCACAGAAGAAAAGCCTCTGCAAAATGAGAGTGAACCGTATGCTGCTACTGAAGTGCATTTTTGTATAAACATATGTTTTCGCTCACTAGGATCTAAGAGATCATCTTCAAACATTAAACTTTGAAAAATAAGTGTGAGTGAACGTAGGGATTTTCTTAAATGCATGTTTGTATGTTAAGTGTATTTACATGGAAATCATTCAGCAAATTCAGATTATATGAATTTCACTATCAATGTTCTGAAATTTGCAGGTGAGATATTCACATCACATGGAATGTGATATTCGTATATGATCCTTTTTGTTTCCTTTTTGAATGTTTTCCATATCACAACAATTGGTTGAGAAAATAGAAATTTTTTTTGGGGAAAAAAAAGTGTTCATTAAACAAGAACTGCTTTAAAATTTCCCAATTTCCACCCTTAATTTTTATTTCCAGGCAAGGGGGAAACCGATAGGCTTCTTTTATTTAATCTGTTGTGTGTGAAGTTGCAGAAAATGAAACTTTTGCCCTGTTCTGAGTAATTACTGGCCACCTTGGAGCCCTGTTGAGTCAGGTTACAGTGTGGAATACCCATTTCTCAGGAAACCCCCATTCCTTCCTCAAAAGGGGCCACTCACTGAAAATCCCTTCACAGTCTGCTACAAAAGCTTTTCTGCTATTCTTCTTCACAATAATATATATTTTACCCTTCTAAGATGAAAAGACGAAGGGGCTCAAGCTAAGAAAAGTTGACCAGGAGGCTGGTGACAGCAGTCACTTGAGATCCTTTCAGAGATGCTCTCAAGCATAAATATTTAATCTCCTTCGTTCCCCCTAGTGTGAATAATTTTTTTCCCCTTCAAGTATCAAAACAAAGTTATTGAAATGCATATAACCCTGATATTTGATCCATGGCCTCTAAGGGTCAAATACACACTGACCAAGCTCTTAAAGCCTGCAGAACTTTCAGGTGGTCACTTTGCACACACCAGCTCATCAATCAAGCAATAATCAGCAGGACAAATGGGGGAAGATGCTGGTACAGACTACTTAAAAGGCCTGGGCAGCTGGTCCACTTCAAGAGTCCCCTTTATATAGTTTCAGCCTTTAGCCCTCCATGTTTTGAAGGGAATTAAACACACTTGTTAGTTTCAATAGTTTATCCCCACATCTGTTTGCATTAGCAAACAAAACTGCTCCTGCTTCAGCACCCCTCTTCTAACATTAGGATCATTTCTTCTGAATTAAGAAGTGCCCCGAAAACACTTTAGCAATGTCAGTTTTCATTTAAGGCATGCCACGGGTCCAACCCCCCCGCCCATCTTGTCTTTGTAATAACTGATTTGGTAGTGTAATAACTGATTTGGTAGAAGCTGAAGACAGAAAAAGACACATTTCTCCTAAATAACTTGCCCATCACAGAAAGAGATTATAATAAACCTTATTGAGTTCATTCCCCAAAATAAAAACCATGGGTGTACGCATATCTTGAACTGGGCTAGTATTTATTTTCTTGGGCAGTTGGTTGGTTGTGTTGATGACAAGCTAGTAGCAATTCTGAAATGTTGATCACATCTGTTTATCAAGTAATATGCAGTGATTTTTCTTAACTTTGCAATAGAGGAGGATGAATTAGTTGGCAGCACAAAGTATGAAATCATTCTGTCTCTCACCAAGGAACAAGCAAATCTGACAACCTCCCCCACTCCCAGTATGTCATAATTAGAAATTAGAGGTGCATCAAACTGTTCGCTACAGCTGTAAACTCTGGCAAAAGAAAAAACTCTCAAAAATGATCTGTCATTTACTTAATAGGCTTCCTATTTACTGTGAGCATGCTGAAATTAGGGATCGGGCTTTGGAGCAGACAGAGAGCATGTTTCCAAGACTTTCTGGAGGTTACAAAACTGCTTTAAAGCTTCTCTCTTTCCCTCCTTCTCTTATTATATTTAAGAGTGAAATTCAAAAAGGGTTTGAATTCTCAGAATTTAGAAATGAAAACGTGGTGGATTCTCCTAACACTGAAAGCACACAATGAACGCGTAACCGAAAAATGCAATCTAGGAAAAAGTAAAACATAACTAGAATGGGAAGATTCAAACACCGGATCTAAGAAAAACGTTGGAAATCAATTTTCTTCTGAAATTAAGTTACTATATTCTGGGTGAGTGTTACGTTTTTGGGGTTTTTTTGAAGGAAACCAGAAGGAAAAAAAAAAAATTATCCGAGTGTTTTCCTTTGAAATGCCATTATCAGAGAAAACAGAGTTAAGCAGATACCCCATTAAACAAAAATAAGAAAAAAAATGTGAAAATGGAAAATCAGAAGACATTCAAGCCACAGAACCGCCAACCCAGCTTCCTCAATTGCCATGGGGATCAACCCAGAAATAAGAAACCAGCATGGTCTGACATCTGCCTTTTTTTTTTTTTTCCCCAAAAGTCTTTGAGTTTGGGCCTAGATTTTTCTTTCTTGTCAATGTACAGACACAGTCTGTACAGTCCATAGGCACCGTCACGGTTTGATCATCCACCTGGAGGTGCCGACGTCCTGCACTGAGTACAGGAGGGACAAAATGGCCACTTGTGGCAACTGTAGTCGGTGAGATGAATACGTACTTACGAGACTGCCAAAAGGGCCTTGACACGCATGGGTCTTGTCTTACCTTAGTAAATTCAAGAGCGGCAAGGAGGATTCCCAGTTGCCAGTGACAGATATTAATCCTTTCTTAGCACAGCCCCTTGCAAGGTTTTGGCCCAGGCTAACTAGCATCGACTCAAAACCCTCCCAAACATGGCTTGGGAACAGCCGTGCGGGAGGGACCCTTCCCCACGGGCAGACTGCGTGGACCCAACCCGCTCTGCAAGCAAAGCAAGCTTACTAGCGTGGACACAGGTTGGTCCGTACACAGCTCCCATGAATCACTTTGGACATGCAATAAAAACTTTTTTGTCGCTATTGGAGGGTTGGGTTTTGTTGACTTTGTTTTGTTGACTTTTTGTTGACTTTGTTTTAAAGTTTTGAGAGAGAGACAAGTAGGGAAACCTTAGGCCCCCGAACACTTTTGGTCTATAAATCAGTTATAAGCATGTTGAATAGCCTATCACCTAAGGTAAGTTCCTTATTTAAAGGCTACAGTGATCTTACCTGCTGTTTATGAACCCCAAACGTATTAATTTTGTTAATTGGAGTGTTTCTGTTGTTTAGGAGAAGTGTGTTGGTTAGGATCTGAATGCAAGAAAGAGTAAACTGTAACAGCAATAATACAACCATGGTAATATAAATGTTGAAGTATGTAAGAGAGTGATTTCTGTAGTCCATATGATTTAGCAGGATTAATGAAAATGTAGAGTAGAAAAAGTATGAATGGTGTGAAGAGAGTAGGTTATTAAAATTTTCCCCAGTGAAAATATTTATTCCTTTTGTCATCAAGATCTTGTGCTCTGTCAATCCCTATGAAAGAAAAGCAAGACGACAACCTAAAGTGATCACAGAACACTGGACTTGGTGATAAACTACGTCTGCGTTTCCACTCAAGTTACCTGAAATGTGGCACCAACAAGTAAAAGTAACAAATTTTTGAGCGGGCCCTATTTTACCTCGTGGAATAGGATAGCTGAGACTTTGCTGAGCCAGTCTGGAGCCTTTACCAAGTGGATGCCTCCCACGTTGAATAAGCTACCAGAAAAATATTCCGTCATAACTGCTAGATGTAACAGGTGACCTTACAGGCACAGGATGAGGTGGCAGGCGTATGAAATTAGTGTCACTGTCAAGCTGTCTGTAATCCAAGCCCTCTGCCTGGGGGCCCAACTTTGCAAATGGGCACATAATCAAATAGAAAGGAGGCGATGGCAGGGGGTAGGAAAAAGGGTAAATAACCCTCTTTTCCTATTGCTTCTACCGTGGGTCCTCAGCAGCTCCTCTGCTGCCAGCTGACTGGAGAATTAGGAATCCAACAGCTGTGCAATGCGAGGCAAAGCTGTACCTGTGTCACTGCTGTGCAAGGCACAGAGCATGCCAACTGCCCAGCTGCTCTGCTTCGGGGGAGCCGGGAAAAGCCATGCAAAAGAGATGATACAAAGCGCGAAAAGCCAGGTAGTGCACGTCCAGGAACTGGATTGTCTTGCTGGGCACTAGCCGTGCTGCGTGACGTGCCAGTAGGTTATCTGCTCTCTGTGGCTGGGACAAGTCTTTCAGGAAACGGGGACTGTCCACCAGGCTGATTTTTTTACCAGAGCTTTCATCACTGTGTTGAAAGCTGAAAAGCACCTAGATACTTACCCTCGTCCAAGTCTGGCAACCCAGATTACACAACCTTTTGTGATAACAAAGCAAATTGCGAGAGGGCGTATTCGATGCTTCTGTTGCCTGATACTATTTGTGAATGGACAAAATATGGTGGGACCCTGAACGTAGTTTAAAAAAAAAATTAAAAAAAAATAAAAATCAGGAGAAAGTAGTTTTTCTGCTATTTAAAGAAGCATCAAGTGTTTTAACTTCAGACTCTGCAAATCAGCATTGCTTCAGGTTTTGTATGCATGTGTATCATTTTAGCTAAGGGAACGAAACATGATCCATATCTGTAAATATCAACAGCAATACTGTTGTATAAGCTTAGGGCAGGGGAAGCACCAAATTATGTCTAAGAGCTGGTTTAGTCCTTATTTTCCATGGTACAAGCCATGCATTCACAGTCCTTCCTCCACCCTGTATTATTAAATCACACATTAATATAATTTAGTAGTCTTTATCTCACGTTCAGCTTCAAACTCCTGACCTACCTAGTTTTTAAGTTGTCTCTGGAACTTTTAGTCTTGAGATTTTCAGAGATGCAAGGGGAAATTTGTGGACTGTTTACAAGATTCAGGCACTAAACATGTTGCTGATGTTTGTTTGGTTTGTTTTTCAAATGACTTTCCAGAAACGTGCATGTTTTTTGCCTTGTACAATTTACTACTCCCATCTCCATTGCCTTTGTGGGTGGAGAAGCTTGCTCTGGCATCAAAAATACCATTGGGGCTACATTTCCTACCGGGCTTTGTTTGGTCTCCCCCCCCACACCTCCCAGACTCCAGTAAAATACACTTCAGTGTTTGGGATTTCCCATTCATCCCAACTAAAACAAAGCCAGCAAAGTTTCCCCCACCAAACCGTGTGCCTGTTTTGAAGAGGCAGCAGCCACCGGCTCTGGTTTTGTCGGCGATGAAAAGAGGGCGTCGCAGCTGTAAGGCAACGCAGACGTGTGAAATGGGTTTCACACGCTGCTCAGCTACCAGTGGGGTGGCCACGTACGATTCAGTCTGCGCTAAGTCAAGAAAAGGAAAAGCCTTCAAAGCTGCGCCAACCATCACCTCTTACAAACCCTAAGTGCCCCTTTTGACTGCCGTGGCTTTGCTGAAAATAACGCATTTAGTCATTTGTCATAATTATCAGAGCCCCAGTGACAAGGAATGCAGGACCGCCTCTCAGCACTGCCAGGCCCCTGATAATGCAGCCGGCGGGGGATGGCTGCTGCCAGCAAACCCCGGCTGCCGTGCCAGCGACGCTCCTGCCGAAAGGTCACGCGTGACCTCCGTGAGCGGTTCACACCAGATGATTGATCGGCTCGCAGCAAAACTGATAATTACACAGCTCTTCATTTCCATTCATCTTCGTAACGTGAAATTTATCCCGGCGTGAAGGATCCGGGAGTAAACCGCTGAGCCAGAAACCTGCTAAAGACCCACAGGTGCAACTCAAACCTTCTCGGCCCCATGCCCCACCCCGGCCCTCTTTAACTTCTTGCTCTCTGCAGGTATTTCCCAAAGACAAATGAGCAACATATTCCTCAGCGTTCATATATATTATTTCAATATTTCCATTTTGCATTTCTAATCAGAATCTGCAATACTCAGCCAATCTTAGCCTGTTCGCCCTCTCCAGCCACTCTCAGTGTGCCCGTGTTAGTGTTACAGCATGTTTCTGTGACTCACCAGTCTCTAATTTTATTAGAAATATTCATTTAAACACCTTTTTAATAAGAAGAACATAAATTTACTTTTTTTCCCCCCTGCCAGTTACCTAGGCTCCTCAAGTTTTTTACAAGAAACATTGCTTTCTCACAGATGGAAAAGACCTTCTGCCCCCCCAAACAAATTCAGAGCCCTTCAGGCTGCTGCAGGGATTGCTGCGCTTGCCAGAAAACCTCAGCAGGAAAACACATGCCCTATGTGCGCACCACGTAAATGCAGGGAGGGACATTTCAAGGCAGCGGGAGGTAAAACTTTCTGCTGAGGGGGTGTGTGTGAAGAGTATCTGCATAACTCGGAGTTATCCCTAGATGCCCACGGAAGTAGTGAAGGAATGGAAGGGAAATAGTTTGGATTTCTACATTTCCCTCCACTCCCAGCCAGCAAGCGAGCACTATCAACAGAGGCTTTCTTTGCAAATGAAGTATCAGTGAACCTCCTGAAGGTTCACCTGGGGGAGGTGATACAGAGGAAAAAAATTATGTGTATATATACACACACACACTCACACAGGGTCGGTTCTGAACAAGGACTTCAGGACACGGTCACCACATGCTGACATGCTTCCAGACCTGCTTGCTTTAAGCTGATGTCCCTTAGTCTCTTAAGCCAACGCAACAACTGGCTGCCAGGGTGCCCCGCTCCTCTGCACCCTACAGACCAAGATGTAGGAAAAATGTATATCCAAACTAAGGAAGAAAAGGGTTCTAGCAAACCCTTTCTTTGTGTTTCTGGGATACAGCTTACAGGTACCTTAGCATGCCTTACGGGGTGCCAAAAGTGCTCTGGACAGCTAGCTGCACACTTCTGACAGCCTAACACTTCTTGGGAATCACCTCTGATCAATAAGCTGGAAATACCACATTTGAATCTTTATTTACTTGAATCATTCACGTTTTAATCTTTCTTATTTACCAAGTAAGGAGAAGGCTCTGATGTTTGCGTTCTTACTGTGGAAAGCTCTTCCAGCTCTATTTACAAATCTTCAGTTAGTGAAATTTGGTCGGTAATAATCTAGCACTGAGTAGCATCTTCTTCCGTGAATAGTCAGTAAAATTAGCCCACTTGTGAAACGAGGTCTTGGTTCGCACAAGTAAGCATTTCAGACTTAGAAACTGTGTTATCAAAAACTTGGTGGCTAAATCCGTATGGCTTTACTTACTTTTTTGTGTAGCCTATCTCTTTGTCCAAACTGCTGTTGCATTCACAAGTAGCATCCGTAAAATGTCTGAGGTCAGGACCCCGAGCTTTTGCCAAACGCTAGGAATATCTCATAAGATGTTACCAGAAAAGCTGCGTGAAATGAGAAGAAACATGCAAAGACCAAAGAACGAGCTCAGTCTTTGTTCACCGTGGCTCAGACTGCCAAAGGATCCAGCTTTACCCTCCCAAATTTGTTTCTGTTTGCTGGTGGCACTGCTTTCTTGTAGCTCATCCACAGTGAATAAAACTTTCTTCTAATTTGGAAAGAGGTCTCGCGCTCTATTTTTACTGCAAGGAAAACAACTGATTTTCCCTCCCCCCAGCAAAAACCAGTGCAGGAACCCAGTCCCTGGCAGCTGCTGCTGACTTTAAGCACCATATATAAGGTATTAAACCACCCACTTTACGTTCTAATAACATTAACAGTCTCACATGAACCAGGACACTCAGAGTTAAGGCTGAAATTCTCTCCTTAAGTCACCACATTGTGTCTAGGTACAGTATTGCAGCACTTAATCAGGGGGCCTCAGAGCAGTGGGGGGTTCATACCATATGTGCTATAATACCTAAGCACAGCGGGGTGAGTTAAGGACAGAATTTTAGACTTAACTCTGAATTTCTTAGGTTCTGCCAGTCCTGTGGTTAATGTTTTTGAAAAAAATTGCATTATGTGTGTCTGGAGAGTTACATTCTTCTTAAAAAAAAAAAAAAAAAGACAAGTTGTGGGGGACAAGTGAGGATGATTTCTCAAGAAAAGATGAAAGTAGGTATCCAATGCCAACCATCTACAGCGTAAGTGTGGACATGCTGCTATTCCACAAACATTTATACAACTTTCGAACACATTAACTTAATGCAGATGACTGTAATAAAGCTGTGTTAAAAATACTGTTTCAACATGAACTTTATAGGTTTTAAGCCATTTAATCAAATTATATTGTGTTTGACTTTCTTAGCATCTTCCAGGCCTCAGCCTAGAGTTTGGTGAGCTCTGCAAAATAACACTCTCTAATGAGATGCTTACATTTTTAAAATCAATACTGTTCGTGCTAGGTTTGTGCTTCTTCTTGGCAACCCTGTTAGCAAATATGTATTTGATACGTATTAAACAGGTTTCAGATTAAAAACTGATCCTCATAGAAAGCCCATAAAACAATCTGCGAGAAGGTGAGGAGACTAAATTTGCCCGCTGCCTTGCCAGGGCAGCTCTGCATATC
The DNA here is from genome assembly GCF_030936135.1 of Gavia stellata. Taxonomy (NCBI): domain Eukaryota; kingdom Metazoa; phylum Chordata; class Aves; order Gaviiformes; family Gaviidae; genus Gavia; species Gavia stellata. The sequence continues at coordinate 104,463,975 of NC_082596.1, forward strand.
TCCTGGTGGTATCGCGGGAAGACAGAAAAATAGACCCTTTACTTCTTCCTAACGTAACAGAAGATAAAAGATATTAAACATACAGCATAAACATAAAGAAGATTAAACATGCAGCACCTACACATCCTCAAATCTAAAAAAGAACGATAACAGAAGTTGAACTAAAACTGTACAGCCGGTATTAGTTTCTGGAAACAACACTTCTACAAGGTACACCTCGTCTGGGGTTAAGGTGAAATTTTTTGTTTGTTAAACAGTTTTCAGTCTCATCTAGGCATCTACTATTCATTCAGCAAAGTGGCAAAGTAAATTTCCGCAGTACAGACTACTTACCTTCTCAAAAGAAATTCACTGGCCCTTGAGTCAAAATCCCTTTTCACAAGTAGTGGGTAGATCCTTTGCTAGAATTATTTATTATGGCTGCATCATTTGCAAGTGAAATCAATTGAACAGAAAATGAGCGCTGTCCAAGGAGTGTTGCCTTTCTCTCACTAGGGCAGGCTTGGTGGAAGGTCTGATACATTGTACCTTTGCCATCAACTCACCTGATGATTTTTGATGTGGGAAACCAGCAAGGTCTAGAGGGAATGTTTGAGACAGACACGTGAAACACTCCCTCAAGAACAACCCCCAGTGAAAATACAAGTTCACCTCTTCAGAGAAAAGCTCATTAAAAACTAGCAGATCTCAGTGGTTTTATTGCAAACCAATCAACCTGAACCTGTAAAGGAGTCTGACCTCACCCAGATTCATGGGTCTTCTATTTTTGACTTCACCTGCTAGTGATAAGAATTGATTTTAAAGGTTCTAAAATTAGCTCTGTGCATCAAAGGATGGTTATAGCATGTCTCGGCAATGTTGCAGTTTTACACATTTTGCTGTTCTGTGTGTGTTCTCTAATTGGAAAAGTGTAACCCTTAAATCCAGGAATCGGTGACTGAGTTAACTTTCCTCCTGGAGGAGAGCTTGGAAATTGACTTCCTCATAAGTGAGGTTGTTTCCCTGGGATGCAGGTGGAAACCGGAGTGTAGTTCTCATAAATTTAACAAGGTCACTTTGCTGGGCTCAGGCCTCATGTAATTTAAGTCACCTCTTGCCAACGAAGGTAGGTAACATTCTCTGCCACTACAGATCAGCCCTCCGAAACCAGACCAGTGATCTTTTGCAGTTTTAACCCACCAAAAACGAATGGATTAAAAACGTCCTGAATAATCAGAAACAGAAGAGGTTTAAAAAAAAAAAATAATGGTAGTTTATATAGTTTATATATATAGCTCGTATAGTAGTGTAATAAAACGAATGTGTATGGTGGGAAATAATTCTGTGCTTTTCCATTTAAGCGTTTTGTACTGTAAGTTCTAAACAGATTCATAATAACACCAACACAGGCAGGCAGCACCAAAACCATAGACATCACACTAAACTACTAATCCAGAAAGAAGGCACCCCTATGTCTTGTTTTTATCTTTAACACCTTTTCGCTTCTTTTCCTCACCCGTCTACCCTCCCTGCTTTTAGGCTGGAAGAAACTGTGAAGTGGTAAAAGGCGTTTGTGCTCATAAAGGTTTGATGACTCGACCATCTGGCTGGGAACGCTCATAAAGGAAGCCCTGCAGAGGTTAAGGAGGTCAGAGACTACACAAGCCGGGGCTGAGGTGGGTCCCGGTGCTCCCCTGACTAGCACCCAAATTCTGTCCAACTGGTTGTAAGGTGCTCTCGTCAACCTCCAAAGAAAAGCATCTCCGTGGACTGCTGAGCAACATCACTTCTTTCTCTTGCTCGCTTTCATAATTCTGTGGAAACATAAAGGAAATGTCTCTACCCGTATCCCATTGTAATCGCTTCCATCCTCTCCCAGTGCTCAGCTCATTAACAAGTGACCTGAAGGCAGGGGAAAAAACCCACAACTTTTGTATAATGGAGCCTTGCTGTTTAGAGACTATAAAAGTAAACAGGCCTGGTTCACTTAAAAAAAAAAAAGAAAATAAGAAAAAGTACAAAAATGTTCTCTTAAACACTTAAGACTATCTGATTTTAAAAATTAGCTACATGATGAGTATCTGGGCAATATGTTCTTGCATTTGCAAATTATTTTTCCCCTCTAGAAATGTTATCCAGGGCCGCAACTGTTTACACCACAATTCTGTGCTGTATGCCCAAAAAGCATATATTTAAAATCTGTACACCCAAAGTTATAGTCTTCTGCTGTACTGATTGCCCTGGCAATGGATAAGTGCCCAGCATCAGGTTTATGAATTGCAGGCTTCATTAGTCTTAAAATGGTAACAAAGGAAGATGCGTCCTAAAAAGTGTCATCCTTCATCTGAGAGGGTAGTGCCTGACACATTAGGAATCTATATGCTCAATTAACCACTGGCAGGCTCATTTTTTCTGTGCCGCTCACTCAGCCTCTCCCCCCACCCCTTCTCCTAACCACTCCACCCTTCCTTCTGACTGAATCCTTCAGCCCTTGCATTGATAGCCCTGACTATATGCAAACGCTCAATTACAGGGTGGCTTGAGGGATTACTTTTGGCTGCTACTTGTTGTCTCTCTACCAATTTCCAGTGAATAGCCAAAGAATCTTATTGCTGTGTTTTGCTTTTGATTACCAAAAGTGAATACATTCTGATCCTTTGCCGTTAAAAGTTAGCTGACAAATTCAAAATCTGTCTCGGAAATTAACACAGTTTGGTGACTAAACTGTAATTTGTATTCATAGCTCTTGAGATCAAGAACACTTTCTGAGGAAGCAAAGTCATCTATACTTCTTTTCCATAAAACTCAGTTTTTTATCAGTCTGAGATCAGTTCATAAATCCAACAAATTTAATCTGCCCACAATTTGTTTTTTTTTTTTTTCCATTATTTAAATATATCCTTAATTATACAGGCAGCCTTAAAGAAACACTTTCAGCAGTGACAATTTTGGGTGGGAGGAATAAACGGGGGGGGGGGGGGGGAAGAAAGAAGAGAGGGAAAGTTAACAGGTAGGAAACACAGCCAATCACAACAGAAAGCTGGTGTCCTAAATGGTTAATCCTCCATAACTATTAGCATACACATGATTAACTGTATAGTAGACCTGATTAAGTGTGTCTGTACATTATGCTAATCCCCGCATGCTGATTGGCTGACCTGATTAATGGTACACCAGACTCTATGCAGTGATGGAAGGACGTTGTGCCGGTCTCACAGTCTCTCTGCAAAGAAAGTGGGGGGAAATAAGAGAGCGGTGTACAGCTAGTTACCCAACATGCAGCAAAGAAAGGGGACGAGGTGATCGTCAGAGGGGAGGTCATGCTCCCTGTGCCCGAACACTAAGTTTAAGATATGAAGTTTAAGAGAATGAAATTACTTTGACAGTTTTGCTTCCTAAAATTTAAATCTGTCTTTAGAGTTATTTTTGGGTGCAGGTCAGATATTTACTTATTCTAGAGTTTGCCCCTGCTCCTCTCTGTATATCACCCAGCACACATATGCATGGGACACCTACCACAGGAAAATACAAGCTCTCTGCGCTAACCGCCTTAAAAATCTTTCCCAAAGACTACATTATCACCAGTCTTGTGCTTCTAGATCTTGTTGAATGCACAGAATATGTAATTTTCAACCATACTTTTAAAGCAACTCATTTTGGCTAGCTTTTAAGGACTGATTCAAAGTATTTCTGAAGACTACAGAGGATATGAAGTCTCCAGAGGAGACTTCAGTGGGGGTTTTGGGACTGGGTGGTTAAGTGCTCTAAAGATAAGCACCTGAAAATGCAATTCATTGATGCCCCCACCCTGTCTGCCTGTAAAAACAGATGATGTATATTTAGCTATACACTCCTGCCTGTTATTGAGTTATTGACACTGAAAGTCAGCAGTCTTATTAAGCTGAAAGGACTTGCTAAATGGCTTCAATAGAAGCCTAATGTTTAGACAAAGAAGTTAAAATAGACCCGTGCCTTGCCTCTTTCTCCCTCAAACATACCCTGGTCTACATGTATTATGTAGACATTTAGCATCTAAAAAAATCAAAATGCACATGCACATCAGTGTAAAAATATGAAGTGTCTAGAAAGTCTGTATACTATTGATACACACCATCTGTTCTAGGTCAGGTAAGTAAACTTTTTTAGCCACGTACATTTATCCAGAGCAACTTAAAGGGCTTATTCTGGCCTCTAAAGTGCTGAATAGCTTTTCTTGAGTTGCTTGAATGAGGTATTCATGTGAGGTCAATCTAGTTATAACGGGTCAAATTTACCCCATGTTCACATCAGCTGCTGTTGGCACAAGTTTGGTCTGTGGCAATAAGTCTAGAATCTGCTCCCACAAAATGAAGTTCCCACAGGCACCCAAGGAGTCAGAGCCTGGAAGTGCCAAAAGTAGGGAGCTCGGACTGGGGCATCGCACCGATTAGACTGGTAGAGAGTTGTAAGCCAGTGCACAGAGAAAAAAATACAGAAGAGTTGGGCTGTTAGTGCTCTTCTTGCCCTTCTTTGGGGGAATTCCTTCATTCTGTAACTCAAGACCTGTGGAAACCTGTGTTCAGTGAACACTGGCAGTATCGGTGTGAGAGACTGACTCAGCCCTTCTGTTTTATCTCCTGATGCTAGTCATGGCATCATGTCTGTAAGCAGCTGTATTACACAAAGGCAACCAAGAGAGAATCCAAAACACCAATGACATGTGCGGCAATGACACTTGTGAGGTATTTTTAATAGGTTATATTTTATTGAGTAAGTGAAGCTGTTATTCTTAATTACTTATTTAGTTTTGGTAATTAATTATTATCTCCGGAATTATTCAAGGCATGTTTATTTTCACTATTAGTAATAGGTTCCTAGATGCTTGGGCTACCTATATAATACATCGGAATAGTAACTGTCTCAGATAAATTGTTAAAAAAATCCATACACTGAGGACAGAGCTGCCTAGAGCCGGCCAGTATGAAATGCTGCAGGAGAAGGTATGTCTTAAATAGTCCTTCCTGGCAAACGGAGACCTAACTTGGGTGGAAGCCCCTTTTTTCCTTCCTGTGGTCTGCAGCCCAGAACCTTTAATTGAAGGTACTTGTCTACACCTGCTGCTTGAATAGAACAAGCTCATACTTTTCAAGTGTGGTAGTGATGGAAGTGTGGTGGTAGCATCATTTTCACTTGCATATGTAACTGATCCTTTAAAAAACCTAAAATGAAATGCAATGTTCTTTAAATAGTTTTGCTTAAAACCACAATTGTTTGTTAAGGGTTGGGTGAGTAGCAGACGGGGGAAAAAAAGGGCAATTCTCTTCCTCTTTTGCAAGTATTTCCCTACTTATGCATTTCCCCTTCTACTGTTTCATTAAAGTGTCACCTCAGTTAAATACTCTGACATATGACCTATCTCATGTGCTTGTGGTCAGAACCTCTTGTGTAGAACAGGGTAGAGACAGGTTCGAGTCCCACCAAAGCCTGAGAAACTTTAAGTGCGCATCTTTCACCTCTTTAAGGTTAAATACTTTATGGAGGAGTAAAAAGGAATATCTGTCAGTATTTTTAGGCTAACAACCAAAGAAATGCAAATTTTGTTCCTCTTTCAGTTTCCTGCTAAAAAGGCGTAGTAGCTTGTGACCCTGCTGTTTGTCAGAAAAAAGTGTAAAAGTGATATTTTGCAGTGTGATTTTTTAAGGATAGAGTTGATTTATGTCAAAGAAAACAAGCGGATTACTCACTTAATGTGCCTCAGACATGTCTCTGCTTCTGGTTACAGAATTTAAACCATAATTTCCTCTGAGATGTGTGGCACAGAACAGGTGTAGCTTCATTTTGAACGTGATATTTTGTTGATTAACACAGAGGAAGGGTTCATGAGATAGGCATATGCATATGATTTACCTTTATCAAAAGTTTCTACAAAGTGGCCAATGCTTTCTCTGTGTGACTTGTAGTTTTTGTACATGTTCAAGCAGGAGTGCTGCTTTGAATGGACGCAGCCAAGTATATGCAGATATGAGCAAAGGCTTCTCAGATAGTAATCTACCATAGAAAAGACTCCCTCGCTTTACTTGAAAAAGTCACAGGGAACTTATTAGTTTGCAAAATATATTAATTTACTGCTAGCAGTTCTTGAATCATTAGCCTTTCAAAGTCTTTACTCTGTGGTTTAATCCCAATTACTCAAATTTTAGCTGAGTCCTGTGAGTGGCTTGGCATTCTTCCTTTTCACCGAAGGAAGAGGCACTGACGTAGTTCTGCTGCAAACGTCTCAAGGAACTGTATGTGTGTATTTAACGAACGCACGGCCAATGCTGCAAGTAGTTTTCTGCTAGTATATTTACTTCTAAAACATAATGATCTGTCTTTGCAGCTTTTTAACTGTGGTTTTATTTGTGTCCAAGAAGGAGGTGTTTGAAGCTTAAAATCAAAGTTTTAGTTAAAAGCAGTAAAAAAATCACTTGGTCGGTCATCTATGTACATTTCCAAAACTCCGTCAGTCCTGGAAAATAAGGTAAGCCAACAACCTCGGAGCCCATCCCAAAGGAATTTCACTGGCTTCTGTATTTATGCTGTGGTTTTATCACCCAGTTACTTCTCCACTTCTGAGGGGAAACTTTACTTTAAAACACTTAGCCTTTTGTGAACCACGGAGAAGGAACCAAGGGGTGAAAACTCCGAAGCCAAGGATACCTCACAAGGAATGCCTTCAGGCCAGTGCCTTGGTGTTTAACCCTGGGATTCATTTGCTCAGATATTTCAGGTGACTGAGTTGTTGAAGTATAACAAGAAGAACGAGGTGGACTTTTAAACAACTAAAACCCACACAGGTTCAAGGTTTGGAAAACAGGAGGGAAAAGCGTGACAGCAAGCAGAGGAGATTAATCAAAGTATGCAAAGAAATACATATACACAGGCTTATTTTGGTCCTGACCATATTTCTCCACCTCTGTTATACACAGAAAACCACTGATTCGCCTGAGACAGAACTGGTAAAATACAGTCCTTTCCTGTACGTCCTGAATTCTCGCGTTAATCTCTACCCAAACTTGGAGTCCACATAAGACTTTGAGAGAATGTATAAAGATGATATTCCTCAGTGGCTAAAGAAGAAAGTTTGAAAAGAATGTAAGTGCCATTAAACCGGTAGCATTTGCTAGCTGTTGCATCCAAGACATCACAGTTTCCATCCACACTGGGAGATGGTTGCATGAGAACTGAGTAATGCCTGTGAATTAAAAAAAGCTTGGGGCAGAAGTTCAGTATGCAGTTGCATGGATTTGGTGTCCTGCCAGAGGCAAAGGTAGCCCACCAGCTTGCTGGGGAAGATCAGGAAGCCAATACATTAACAGAGAATATGTCTAAGCATATTTAGGTTGGGATATCTGTTGTCAATAGTTTAATTTTTTATACAATTTAAATAAAGTATTGAGACCACTTGAGAACATATATATTTCAAAGAGAAACCAGAATTTGCTGAAGAACAGAGTATGTATTACAGGAGTGCGGAAGGGGTGGATCAGAAGTCCCTAAAATTCCAGTTATTTTCTCCTAATAATATGAACTCATCCAGGCCGTGAACAGATCTGAAAGTTCTGAATTTATGTGAAAAAAGGAGAACAGTTGCATTGGCTCTAATCCAGGATAATTTTACTGCAACCAGTGGAGTCACTCTAGAAACGCCAGACAGAGGTGAGAGCTGAGCTTCCTGATACAGGGCTGTAAGAGGTGCCTGAACAGAAGCTTTTGTGATAGCCTCCAAGATTGGAATGTGTCGTCATGTACTTTTTGGTCTGGAGAGGGCAAGGATAGGCATACCGTTCGCTTTGCAATGTACACACCTAACCAGCTGACACGAAATCCCCCATTTCACCCCACCAGCCTTCGTACCCTTCCTCTCCCATGTGTGCTATAGCAGCAGAACAGCTGTTCATCGCCTTTCATCTGGGATTCTGCTTTTGTTTAGCCTTGACGACCACAAATCACATCACTACAATGGCCATTTTCATTGTACCAAAGGCTGATAGAAAAACAGATCCACTCCAAGAGTCCCGTTCAGCAACTCCAGAGAAGGAAGCGGAGACTAGCGTTTTCCTGGTTCCTAGCCCAGATTCTTTTCTAGCCTGTAATCCGTTTTTTGCTCGCACCTGACGAGGTGCCGCGTTGAAACTGAAGCCCATGGGCTGGCTGCCAGCCGTGGCTTATGTGCTATGCAGGATAAAGGGCGAAGGCAGGTGGTGCTGGAGGTGTAAAAGCAGAGGCTGCAGCCATTGAAATTGTCTCTGTACTAATTGGCAGGAAAAGGGCACTGATAGGCATGGATTGTCAAGATGGCTCCTCTGACCCTTCTGCTTAATCCAAATGAGTAATTAATGAGTGTGTTATGATTAGCACTGCAGTAAACTCTTCACTAGACAAATACTTTAAAGCTCTCAGGCTTTAGCTCACCAGCTGATTGCCATTTGGCTAGCAGATTTGTTTTCCTCTGAGAGGCTGAACACACCCATTAGTCGTGCAGGGGGAGGATACAGCAAAAAAATAAAAATAAGAAATCCTACCAAAATGACACCACCGTGAAAGTGGGAATGCACGTTCTCTCAGCAGAGCTGACAAAACAAGTTATAATATATAGGGCTGTTGTGTATCAGGAGCAGTCAGCAGCTCATGAAGTGAAGGAGGAATTGTGTACTGAGCATCAAAAAATGTAAAACACGTACTTAAAGGCTCCTTTTCTCTTCCTCTGAAAGAATCAGCAAAACAGGAGGCAGGAGCCATTAGCCTCCCTTTTTCACTGGAATGTATCAGATGGATTCGTAATGGAAAAGTATTTGTATCCAACATCTTTAGTGCCAGCTCTGCCAAAAATACCAGCAGCCTGAAGATGGATTTGTTTTGATACCAGCAATACCTTATTTAATTAGGATTCCCTGTTAACTTGTGGCTGCTGAGATTTTACAAGAGACACTTGCGCATTTGCGGTTGGTTCAGGGAGCAGGATATTCTCCTCTGCTTTCTGCTGAGGCTAACAGGGCACAGAAGTTACAGGACGGTCAGCACGGGAAGACCAAGATGCTCTTGCTTCAGACCTAGGTGACTTTGAGATAAACAGTACTGGCCCAACTGGCTCATGAGAGAGGTGAAGAAGAGAAGACGCACAGAAATCCAAGCAGCCTACTAGCCCCAGGAGCTGCCCCAGCACATTTAGGCAGAGATCCACTGGTGGGAGGAAGAGGAGAAGGAAGCGTGCGCTATGCAGCTGACGGACCGTCACCTGTGTGAAAGGGACAAAAAGAGCCAATTTCTGTCTCCACGCTTGCCAGTCAGTCACTTCCAGCCAGCTCTGGACTCATGCAAACTGGAAATGGAATAATAAAATAAGATAAAATAAATTAAAATAAAATAAAATAAAATGAAATGAAATGAAATGAAATGAAATAGAATAACCTACCTGCAAAGCACTTTTCAGGCGTCCCCAGGCAAGCCTAACTCTATTTCACATGATAATTATAGATATTATAAAGAGGGGAAACATATGACTGCCACCTATCTCTGCCACTGCCCTTAAAACAAATGTAAAGGACAATTAACAACAGATTAGCTCCATGTCCTAGTTTGCCACGTGAGGATGATCGCTGACCTTCTCATTTCATCCTCATTAGTGTCTCAGGCCAACAGACCCATTGCTCTTTAATCATCACCCATCATCCTTTGCTTCAACACATGGAAACAAATGATGTGTTGCCAGGAAGGTCAGAGGTCAAATATGAGTTTTGTTGTTGCTGGAGTGCAAACTAGAGGCGATGAGGTCAACTTTGGGGCAAATCTTTGCGGCAGTCTGTTTGAACGGAGAAACTATTTTGAATGCATGAAGCATGACACCCACTGTGTTTTTGTTTTCTCCTTGCAGCTGGAATTTACTCAAAGATTTTTTTTTTCTTTTTTAATTTTCTATTTTTTTAGTGGCATGCAAAAAACACAGGGAGGCACAACTGGTGATTTGCTTTCTTTCTGAGAAGGAAAGGTTAAATGGCTAAGGGATGGGATAAGTGCATCCAGGGTGTCACATGGATTTTTTTTTTTTTTTCCTTTCAAAGCTGCATGTTGTTCATAAAGTTATGAATGCTGGAAGCTTTTCAGGCTGCATCTCTTCATGCTGCTGCTACTCCAGTGCTACTTTCCAATTTGCCATGGATAGCCTCTGAAGACTGACAGGGCTGAAGGCACCCAGTGCCAGTGTAAATGAGCCCCATTCATTTCTTGCCATGGGCATATGGCATGTCATTGTCCTCGGCCACCGAGGCAGAAGTGATGCAATTTGTTGGCATGTCCTGTCACAGCACAAACTATCTATCCCACTGAGCCCCTAGAAAGCAACAGAAGCCAGAAAAGGGCAGCCAAAAACTTCACAGCTTTATCACAAGAACACACATGCACACACCACCCTGGTAAAAAAAAAACAACAAAAAAACCCCAACAACAACAACAAAAAAAAAACAGAAAAAAACCCTGTCCTTTTTTGGACCTCTGTGGGATTTATATTTTTTTCATTTCTTCAGGGTCTCAAAAGTTGTTGTCGAAACCAGCACAAAGTCTGATCCTTTTCTTATCTCCCACGAATGAGAATTAGGCCTTTTACTTCTTCTAATTTTAAAATCTAACTTTTAAAACTTAACTGCAGAAGTTCAGCATGTTTTCTGTGTAGTGCATTTAGTGAGAAGTTGTGAGTTAAAAAAGTGGTCAGATATGATACCTTCAAATTGGAGATATCATACTATACATTCCCAAGAAACGATTATAAAAAAAATCACATCCCCTGGCTGAGAAGAAACAAACTTGTTTGTTTCATTTTTGAATTAACTTAAAACTTGGACTCGTTCAGAATTCATAGCAGAACTTCAGGATTACTTAATGTTCCAGTTAAGTGAAACTGAAGAGAAGGGGGGAAAAAAATCCAGTCACCATACAAAGCAACAATAAAGAAAAGGCTGAGCACAGAGAAATTCAAATGTGGGGAAGAGAGAGGGGGAGAGAGGTAAGAAAAAAGCAGGGGGGTGGAGGGGTGACCAGAGAGCTTCCCAGTAAGAACAAAACAGTTGAACTTACTCTGTCCTCATTTGCACCTGGCAAGCACAGTTGTCAAATGCTGCACTGAAAGCAAGGACACTGGAAAAAATAATTGAACAAAGCGAGAAGCAGTGCAATGTTGAGATGGTTTAGATCAAAATACAGCAAGCATTGGACTCATCTCCCTGTCCAAAAGCCAGCCACCTGTGCCAGTCCATTTTCTGGAGAGAGTTCTATGCTTGGTGTCTAATTCAGCATTTCCTACAGTGAGAAAAATATGCTTTTCATTTCAGTCTGCCTTGAAGAAAATGTTGGTTTACATTAAAGAAAAAAAAAAGAAGTTTTTGACATTGAACAAGCTGTGCGAAACTCCAGACTAGTCCAAGGGTTTTCCAAAAGCCCAAATCCTAGCATGTTTCTGAATGCTGCTATATATATTTTGCATCTGTAAGGTTTACAGCCTATTTTTGCCCTTCAGTAATAAGCTGTGCTGCAAATAAGTTGCGCGCAATAAGTAGTGCTGCAAATCAGATAATTAGAGGTGACTGTGATCAGATTTCCACTGTAAATTAAGTATGTGATAGAATGAGAGTGTGAATTTTACAAGGGCAAATTTGTACCCATAAAATGAAGTCAGGTAACTACAGTTTAGTGAGAGTTGGGTCCAAGGTGAAAAGTTCAAACCCAGATCCAAACTTGTCCAAAGTTTGTGGTATGCAATATTCAATTCTATCATTTTGATTGGAGCCCATTTCTAATTATATTACTGGGTTTCTATAAACCAAATCATATGCAACATTTAAGCTGGGATGTTCAGGCTGGTTAGATTTAGAAAACAAACCCATGTTAAATGTCAGAACTAATTTTTGTAGAGACAAAAGTATCATGCTCCATATGGTTCACATTTCTGAGCATAGACTTTTTGCACTGACTAGGCCAAACGTAAGCCTGTGTGACATACATAATTACATGGGCTGTAATTATTCTTATTTCTATTTAACTGAATACCTACGATGCAGTGATTTCTCAGGTTTATTTGAAAATGCAAAGAGAGTTGTGGAACTTGTTACCATCTCTCTACAGAAATGAAAGAAAAAATAGTTCTTCCCAACTCTTACTCCTTGAGATTTCCATCTGAGCCGGTACCACCATCATGCAGCCAATGAATTCAACAATTTGTGTGTCTGCTCCAGCAAACGCCCCATCGGTCAGTATTCTTACCCTGAATTTCCTTCTGAAAACACACGCTTCTAACGGACTGAAAGGTCTCACGTCCAAAGGTGACATTTTCCATCACTGGCCAGTGGCAAAACCAGAGGACTTTTGTTTCTAAAATAAGAATATACTTTTCGCATCACAAAAATAGTCTCTTCATCTTTCAGTAGATAGAAACACAAGTGAAAGGCTTCAGGTACAAAAGAGGCAGTCAGACATAGAGTGGTATCTCAGTCAGCAGAAGTCTACAAATCTCTCAGGACAGTAAATGCTTGGAAATATAAAGGTTCGAAAGCTATCCCAAACCTGAGCTAGTTACTAATACATCTAAATCCAATTGACTTGCACTGGGGCTCCTGTGACAATTTCTGCAAACGGAGCTTTGGAGAAAAAAATAAGTAAAGGCTTTTGTAAATTTGATTTTTAATTTTCAAATGTTCAGAAAAAGAAGCATTTCTACCTGCTTGACAGGGAAATGCAGTGGGCAAAAGTAGAGCAGGGTGAAAACATATACTACAATAGGGTACTAACAGTGGCAAAATAGAGGAAAAACCATAAAAACGCAATGTAAAGTATTAATAGAATATAGACTTCCATATAGAAAATAAGGATACTGGGGACTAAGGCTTGGATGAAACGGTGAACAAGTGAAAACTAGTGGGAATGAATCCTTCAAAGTTCACCAGAAAAAAATCCTAGCAGAGGAGTGGCGTTATCATTAGTTGATAGTGATGCAATTTTGAATTTTAATGATGAATATTGGTGCTGTTTGTATAAATATCGAGGTAAAGTGTTTGTGTCACATGAGCCTGATGCATTAGGAAATACTACATTAGTAAGTCAGAAGGACACAAAATATTACTTGCAAAAAGAAGTATCTAAGTTGGTGGACTTGATCATATGTAAGAATTTATGGAGAGCTGACAGAGAATACTGAAGGAGTTTGGGAAACTGAAAGACAGCTGGTGCTATGTCATTACTGGAAAAAATATAACTAGCAATATTTACTGGCCTCACAAACTTAACTAAAGGAAGAAATTATATTTAGTTGTATATACTTAGTTGTACATTACTTTTTATAGGGAACCTAACTTTCTACTCTGAGCAAATCTAATGTAGCATTTGGCCAAACACCTTAATCAAAGTGCATATTCAGAGCATGAGGAATCGGCCAAGTGTCTGGTCCTTGCAGTGCTTTGAAGAATGGCATATTTGTGGAACTATTTCTATGGTTAAAATTTGGGGGGTAGCAAAAAGTCTGGGAAAACAGTAAGCGAGGAGGAAGCTGGCTGGCCTGTAGAATGAATGACCTGAATCCATTTGGTGTTCTGGGTCCAGCTTGTAATACAGCCAATTCCAAGTGAGATACGTAGCAAACAGAAATGTGGGACTATGTTTTTTTAAGGAGTTATTCCAAAAAGGGTACAGATGGTATGGTGAGCACACAACTCAATGAGCTTCTGTTTTGATTCTGTGGAAAAAAGTTCATGTAATTGTTGGGTGAATAAACAGAAGAGGTATGAGGGCAACTAGGACCGTGTCTCTAGAGGACGAGACAGAGATATTGCACACATAACTTGTGTCCATTTTCTAAAAAATATATTGAAAAATTGGAGAGGGTGAGATAAAAAGCCACAAAACTTATCTGAGGCCTGAAGGAATTGTTTTACAGTGGAAGCCTTACAGACCTCCATCCATTTAGCTTATCAAAAAGAAAATTGATAGGTGGTTTGATTACAGTATGTAAGTGCCTTCACAGAAGAAAATACAAGGTAGTAAAGGCCTCTTTAATCTAATACAGAAAGAAATAACAAGAACCAATGGCTAAAAGCTGAAGTCAGACAAATTCCAATTGGAAATAAGCCACAGTGAGAATGATTAACTGTTGGAACAAACTACCAAAGGAAATGGTGGATTATCCATCTCCTGATTGCTTCAAATCAAGGCTGAATGTTGTGATGGTTATAACCAAACACAAGGTAGATTTTACTTTAAATCAAGTTACTGAGGGAAACAAAGTAGTTTTCAATATGCAAGAGGTGAAACCAGTTTCTCATTCTCCCCTTAAAAAGTTCTTTTTTTTGGTAAAGAAATCTATTCACTGAATTTAAAAAAAAACCCAACTTTTTCCAAAGTAACTTTTTTAACCAAAACTCACCATGAAAATCCCCTTACCCCTCAAAATGAAAAAACCTGTCATAGTTAGCTCTGTCTGAGGTGATCGTCACCTCTTTTTGCCTCAGTTTCATAAGTGCATAATGGTAATACTTAGGCACTATGTACACATTTCAAATATCCTCAAGTTTCCAAAAGAGCTGGAGCTCCACAGAGAGAAACAAGGCAAGATTTCAAAAACAAAGCACAGTAAACTCAAAAAAATTAGCAGTCATGACAAGCTCATGTCTATAATTTGAAATATCCTTCAGAAGCTGAACTTTGCTAGGTTTTTTTTTAAGTGTGCCCTGGCACAGAGGATCAGCAGAATTGTCTAAAAGTAAAATTAGGCCTGGCACTTTCACTTCCTCCCTGTTGTATGGGAACAACTTTTCTTCTTCTTTCACTCTTTATTTCTTTTACATACCAACATGTCTAGACTATTTTTATTCCTTTTTAGAGATGCTTCTCACATCTCCATGTACATAGGCACTCAGTGTTTTCAGCAAAGTGTTCAGTCTATTTTGACTCTGCCGTACACCATCAGAGGGAGGGGGAGGGAAAGAAGCAACTAAGATCAATACACCATCCCCTTCTCTTGTGTCCTTTGTCCCATGACTCAGAGTCACACATCCTGAAAAGTCTATACAGAGACTTTAGCTAATTTTGAAGGTAAATTCTGCAACACTTATCTGTTCTGAGTACCTCCTTTGTTTGAAAGTACAAAGTTCAAACCATGGAGGAGTGGTCCATGAAAGTGACATCTTCCTGTACATCGCTGTTGCTCAAGAGACCACAAAAGTCAACCTGTATCAGCAGGAAATGATGAGTCCTCTAAAGCTAGCCAAGGTGTACTTACTACCCAATGCATTGTAAGAAGTGGTTTAGACTGGATATTAGGAAAAATTTCTTTCCTGAGAGAGTGGTGAGACAATGGAATAAGCTGCCCAGGGAAGTGGTGGAGTCACAATCACTGGAGGTGTTCAAGGAATGTGTGGACGAGGCATTGTGTGACATGGTTTAATGGGCATGGTGGGGTTAGTTGATGGTTGGACTTGATGATCTTACAGGTCTTTTCCAACCTTAGTGATTCTGTGATTCTGTGAAGTGCATTCTCTGTTTCCTCTTTGTACATCTGTGTTCAGCTGCTTTGAAATGGAGTTTGGAGACGTAGCACTCATTATACCCAACTGCACAAACACCATGCTCTTCCAATCTTGTTTAGACATATAATGTGAGTTATTGCCTGTCTACGTTAAGGCACTTATAGTAAATAGTCTGGTGCTCCAAGTACTCTTTTAGCTTGTGCCTTTCTTTCCATGGGAGCTCCTAACCTTGCCTGGATTAGTATAAGTTAAAACATTTAAAAAACTTTTCATAGAAGAGAAATTTATATAAACAGACCTTCTCCTCAGATGGAGAAAGATTAAAAAAAATATACTGTAGATGTGTTTACCCTCAGAGTCTTGTACTGGTTAGAGTAAATGTTAAAGTCTGTAAACAACATAAAGCAAAACAAAACAAAGACATGGCTCAGAAACAAAGTTTTAACATGGTTTTATAGGAAAAAGACAGTCTTACCTTGCCTCTTCAAGCATACCGTGTATATGGGACAGAGTTTGGAGATGTCACCAGCAAAGCATACATTCATTTGAAATACCAATGCACCATTTGTACAGGGTGTGCACCTAGGTGGACCTAGGAAAAAGGAGGGGAGAGTAGGAAAAGAATGCCAAAGTTAATTACTTGGATACTACCCATTTTTTTGTAAAGCACAGTGAAAATTATGGACCTTCCACTCAAGTCTTGATACATGAGCCAAAGCACTAATTCAGGAACTCTGGTCATTTGAGAGGCATCTCTTTGATCCAACAGTGACTTCAGTGTAGAGCAGGACTGAACACAATGGGAACAACCTCGCTTGTTCCAGTCAGGGGTATAATCATGTTTCTTAGATTAAGAATGATCCAGATTTTCAAGATCTGCATCCACAAGTCCAGAGTTAGATTTTCAAAGGGCTCCATGTCTCATTTAACTACTACAGGCTCAGCAATCATGACAGAGCACAGGTCCCTCTGGCTGTTTAGCAGAAGAGAGGCTGGAGGCATCAACTAAATATAGGGTTTATTTTCTGGTACTGCTGTAGTACCTATATGCATAAGGAGATTATTTTTTAAATTTAGTTCCCACATCTATTCATAAGAATGCTGCCAAATGGATTAAAGTAATTATTTTTTTTAAATAATGAAGGGTGAACTTCTTTATGTTTGCAATGGCTATGAAGTGGGCTTAGGAAAACTGAACTAAACTCTCTGTCCTCCCTAAAGATGAAATGGTCCTTGAAGTACAGCTGCCAACACTTGCCCCCAGGTGCAATGATCTCCCCCTCTTTCTTCCCCTCATAGCAGTAGGAATTAACTAAGACTTTTTGCATAGGTCCAAGAGGAGGGGGGAAGAGGGAAAGTCTGTCATATGTCATTAGAATGGTGATTGTCCATGTCACCAATGACATAGGTGATTTAAAACTGTACATATGATTTTATGAGAAAATGAAGTAATCAGCTATAAACACATTTATACACAATCTTGCTTTGACATTTATTTTTAATGAACCAGGAAAGTCTACAGTCTTCTTGAGGTCAACAAGAAAAGAGTTCTCACTGGAAGAGAACATTTTTGTTGTTACACTGAATGGAATGAGTTGTATATTAAACAACATATAGTGGGACTGAATCCATCTCCTCGCAGAGCTGAAAATTTACTAGGCTTTGCCTTCCTTTTTTCCATTACAGTTATACATCAAGTGCATTCAATAAAATGTCCTTCTCTTAGAATTACTGAATATACATAAGAGGAAAGTGTTGCTTATTACAAATTATTTTAACTGGTAATTCTTGTTGAGATGAAAGCTTTAATTTCTATGAGAGTTCTAGAAGTCAGGTGAGACTGGCAGCAGGTAATCAATCACAATTACATTTAATCACAAAATTCAAAAGTCACAGCAGTTTAAAGTATGTTTAAGCACATAGAGGTGATACCCTGAAACGATTTCATTTTGCATAGTACAAACATGAGGGGAAAGCAGGTTTATTTATTTTAAACAAGATTACTTACTACAGTGATGAAAATTAAGAGTCTAGACAAGCACGGAACCCTGATTCTAGTAACAGGTTTACTGATAAATCTTCAGAGAAAGTAGGTACTCTGAGAGACTTCCTGTAAAGACAGAAGGGGTGCACCACTGCAAGCTCTGACCCAGCCAGTCCACTGTAGACTTAGGAGTAAGACCAGCTGATTAGTGGATGCCTTAGTTTGGCTAATAAAAATCAAACCACACAAAGTGCTTCATTTTTTTCCTTCCCCCAAAGGAATTTTACTGCGTTTTACCCCATAGCTCACCAGCATTGCAGGAAATCTGGCTTCAGCTGCCTGAGGGACCTGGAAACCACATTCCCTGCTCCTGCCCAGGGACCACGCTATCTGCTGGTGGGTTGGACATGCAAGGAAGGGAAGGCAGGGAGGAAGCTCTTAGTCTGCTTATTGAAGTTATTTTATCTGTAGAAATAAAGCAATCACTGGAGGAAGCCAGCTGAGGTGCTTTTCACAACAGAGTATCCTACTTCCAGGCCCAGCACCTTCCTTTCTTTCATCGCCCTATCTTAATGATAATGGACGAATTGTATATCTGATGTATGAAGAGCTTCTTGTGTGGTGACTACGCACTAAAGATGGAGAACCTAATTAATTTCTGCTGCCTGCGTGGTTCACAGAAGGATTTGAACATCACCACTTCCTGGGTGAGCTGGATTTAAACATCACCCTGAGTTTGAAAGGAAAACTGATTCCCTGTTCTGAAAGTCACCTGGGAGGTGGGAGAGTTAAGTAGCAATGAATGTCCAATATTTGGACAGACGTAATTGACACCAATAGTGAAGACTGAGAGGAGTAAATCCTCAAAACCTCATGATTATGGCAATTTTCTGCACTTTAGGCAGAGGTAGGGGCTAAATGAGGGTCTACCACCTTCTCCATGAACTTGCCAGGTAGTCAGCTGCTGGATCAGAGAAGATGATACTAACTCCTCCAGTAAGCAACCCAGCAAACTAGCAGCCTAAAGTTGATTCCCAGCGGAAAATATGTAATCAATTGAGTTACCTCCAAACTGAAGATCTGAAAAATAAACTTTATTTTTCTGTGAATATTCCTTCTAAAATGCAATGCTTGAAATGAGACTCCCCTGATATATCTGTGTGGAAGAAATAAAAAGAAATGCAACTACAGTAAGTTTCTTTTTTTCCAAAGGATTCTCCACTCTGGTCTCTAAAATACAGAAAAAGTCACAGTCCGCCACACATTCTGGTTCTTAATTATTCTAAGGAAGACTTTTGATTGCAACTACCCGTCTCTCTGCCTTATAAGGTAGCCGAGATCCAATAGCTGGAATCTCAGTATAAATGACTGTATAAGGAGTTACAAATGTTACCAGCAAAGCACCCTTTTTTGTGTAGCCAGGATACGGGTAAAAATCTACCGTCTGAGACTTCTTGTTTCTGAGAGGAACTAATGTCTTTTGTTTGACCAGCTAATGCAGTTTGCAAATGTAAACATCTACAAGCCCTTCACCAGGCCTCAGGACTCAGCTTCTGCACCTGGCACCTTCTTTTCCGACTACATGTTCTAAGTAACAAAAGATGCTACTGCTCTCTAAAAACTGTGCATCTTATAGACTGTTATGGCTGTAAAGCCCACTACTTCTACATTCAGAAAAGATTGTATATTCTTAGCACTTTGAACTGTTACAAGAAGGCTTAATCAAAAGCACCTACCTAAGAAAATGTTCATTAATGTATATGTTGTGATAAAATTCCTGGGATTTAGATAGAGCTTTGGTGTAATGAAATGAATTCAAATGTCCATGAAGTGTTTTCACGTGAGCTCAATTTATCTGGAGTCTTCAGGTTAAGATCATTGTTTAAGCAAGATTTCTAGAGTAGGATTTCTAGAAACAAGTAAACTAGTTCTGCAAAATATGTGAGTTTCTTTGTCACTCAAATTCTTAAAAACAAAATTACTCTTGAGGCTTGAACATGCTTTCTTTAAATGGAATGACAGAATACCCATTCACTGTAACAGGGTAGGAGCTCTGATGCAAGATTTGCTTAGTGAGATACTATGGGCTAATATTATACAGCAGGTCAGAAGAGATGATAACAATGACCTTTTTTGGCCATAAAAATCTATGAAGAGTGTTAAGCATTGACCTAATGCTGCTTCTCCTACTGATGCCAAGAGTGGAGGAGTGAGGCCAAAGCAGAACATGTCTGACTTACTACTTCAGTAAAGAGTAATTTAAACAAAATTGAACTGAACCAAAGGTAATGCATTAGGTAGAGCAGGTAATGCAAAAGAACTGCAGTAATGAGTGGGAAGTGTCAGTTGTCAGAAGCAAGATGATCAACTTTGAAAGTCCATGCTCTTTGATCAGGTATAGAGGCAAGCAGGACCGTAAGCGGCTGGCTAGCACAGAGACCATAAGAGAGGGAGAGACCTAGGTGCTGTGGTTTAGATGAACCCTATCTAAGCACTTGAATTAGGTGCCCAAATTGAGAGTCCGTTTGCCACAGACTCCTTCTGCAGCCAATGGACAAAGAGAGATGGATATTTCCTATAGGCAATCCGATCCTATTTTGGCTAAATAATTGTTTTGCAATGTGACTCTCTCTCTCTGGTCATAGGTTAGGGAAATAAGCCTCCTTTCCCTGGTGCCTCAGTTAAGTGTATATTTTGAGTTAGGATTAATCCAGGGTTATTTGTCAAGGCATAATACACAGCACCCTGGAGAAGAGTAAAACATGTCACTGCCCCTGCAGTTACTAGACACTAATCTCAAAAAGAGCAAAATCTGTTCTTAGAAATACCAGCAGGTTTTCTGGCTAATCAATGGTAGTAGCTGAACTGACACCTACTAGATCACTGATAGAGTAGACAATACCTACATTTTAAGCTCCTGAAAATACTCTGAAGTAACATGAATGTAAATTAATATTGGCTGCAACTATTCTCAGGACGGTTTGGACACCAACTCCTTTAAGTTGCTTTGAAAATCCTCCCTACCATTTGCCAAGAATGTTAAAGTTTTTTGTAAGTATCTCTACAGCTTTTAAAAATCTATGGAGGGGAGGTGCTGGCATACAGTGAGTTTATGAAGGCTTAAAGATATAAGGGAGACAAAAGGTACAAGAAGACAAAGAGTTACTATTTGTATTGTCATTATTCTCATTCTGCAGACAGATCTGCAGAACATAAGAGTGGGAAAGACAAGATGCATCACTGTTCCTTAGTCTGAGTTATTCTTGTCTCAGTCTTCCGCTCTTTATGAGTATGCATAGGTTTCATTAGGCTTCGAAGTCAAGTATGCATAGTGGATGAAGACTGAGCACATTACTTCATTTTTCAGCCTTCTACTATCTTTTGCAGTATAGCAGTAACTGCCAGCAGAGCTTGTAAGACACTTCTGCTTTTGAACCGTTCAACCTACATACTTACATGCCTGAGCATAGGATTGTGTGTGCCTGAGAATATGTCTAGCCACCTCAACCCATCTGAATCCAAGATTCTTTCAAAGCCACATTGAAAGAAACCATAATTCCTTAAAATGGAGCTACTTTTACAATCTATAATGGCTGAGGATGAGATCTTAATTTATAGTCTTACTGAGGTGGAAGCTCCTCATGCTTGGTATTGTGTGCATGCAAAGTAAAAATGAACCCAAAGAGCTTATAAACATACACCCAAGTCAGACAAAGGAAGTATTGTTATCACTGGTGGCGTACAAGTCCACGGGCTGCCAACACCATGTGTTTGTTTCTCAAATATAATCTCTAAGGAAGAACTGAATGATGCCAATGAGAATGTAAACTGAAAAATGTATCTTAGTCCGGAGTTCATAATGAAACAAAGCTCAACTCATTAACTGTTAGGTAAGTACTCCATGAAAAGTTGTAAAACAGAACTTTGTTAGGTGTGTAGCATTTCTGTACTTCAATATTGTCAAATATACCATTGCAACAGCTTTAATTCAGGCAACAATTTGGTGTCACTGTGCAAAAAAGGGGTTGAAGGTGTGTATATTTGGAAAACAACATACAGACAAACAAGGTCTATTTTTTAGCTTAATAACTCTTCAGTTATGATTTGAGTTTGAAATCATCCTGTTCTCATTTTGTCAGAACCAGTGATACTATTTCTAGGTTAGCGTGGAGGGTGACTGCAATAATGTGAAGGGATTCTCCTGTCAAATCCACAACTGTGGTACTGAGAAAGCAGAGAAACAGCCTACTGATTTAATCAGTGTTTGGACAGACTCCTAGACTATTATTTGAGAAGCTGTCCAGATTGTCTTATCATAAGACAATAGTTTCACTTTAAAGGGACAATTATATTTTCTGAGCGGGTGGGGTGGGATGGGAAGGAGCGGAATATATATGTTTGTATGTATACATTGTTCTCTGTTTTAGTGCAGATTATTTCTTTATGTTCCTCAGTTTTACATTGGGGTCAAGTTTCAGCAAGCAACAGAATTTCAAAGAAAAAGTATCACATTTCACTGAGTTCTATATCAAAGCCGTGCATAGAGCATCTCATTATTTTTATGTTGCAGCATAAATCAACTAAGTTTACTCATAACCACACTGAATATGATACGAGATTTGTATGGTTCAGGGTTTTGTTATTTGCATGTTACTTAAACACTTCATAAAATTACTTTAGTATCTGTTCATTGTGTATATTCTCTGAATCCCTTTTTGGAAGATACGGGGTTTCTTTTTTTCTCCCATCTCTGGTATTTAAGCATAAGTTGGATATTTAAAGAACTCCCATCAAATACCTTCTTTTGCTACTTATTCTTATTAGATCCTGTTTTTCCATTAATCGTACTACACTGAAAACATCTTATCAATAGGCAGTTTCTCTTCCCTTTGATCAGTGATTCTTGGAACTGAAAGGATGTGGAAACCTGATCTAATTTTAAGACCAGAATTACAATTCTCCGCAGGTTTCTCATGAGACAAATTTCTTCACTGTGCATTGGGAGGACTGCATTGGACACGACATACATGTATACATAGAAATGCTTATGACATGGCAAAATTAAAAATTAAATTTAAAAATAATGCTGTAATGTTTCAACTGAAGACTTCAAGTCAGTACAGTTTAACTAAATACTCTTTTATGCTTCTAAATGGGAAATAATGTCATCTATTCATTCACTGCTAGGTAAATGCATTTCGGAACATTGATAGTCTTTTAGTGAAAATATGCACTTCTGGTAAACACTTTCATAATGTTCATGAGCTGTTCATCAAGCGTCACGTCCTTGTGAAGACTGGTAGGTGTATTATTGTTTATCACTTGCTAACCAGGTGAAGACTGCCAATTAGGATCAAAATGCAGACTTATGCAAAAAGCTGAAATAAAACAACAATCACTTGAGAAGGCCTAAATAACACAAGAAGGACAAGCTTAATCATAACATAGAGGTGAAACAAAACGTGGAGGGCTGGACAATCCCAGTGAGCAGGTGTCTATGCACCAGTACAAGAACAAGGGATATAAATGGGAGGATCTGGGCGTTTTCCTAAGTGATCAAAATATTAGTAAAATGGAGTGTTGGTGGTTTTTTCCTCATGACTGGTCTATAAATATGGAAGATTATAATTTGTTCAGGAAGGATAAGGTAAGGAAAAACTATCCATAATGCGGACAGAGAGAGCCACTGAAAGTCTGTTGGCAGTGCCTACAAAGGAGAAGAATAGTGTGCTGCTGGGACAAGGGATGCAGCACAGACAAAGCTTTTTGTGAGTATCAACCAGAGTAATCCAAGACTCTGGCCTCAGTGTTAAGGGGGTATTTCAACCACCCATGTATCCGTCAGGGAAAAAGTTAATGGGTAAGACAGTTTTGTTCCACTGGTGATAGGTTTTTTTGATTCATAAGGAGAAAGCATTTGGAGGGGAAGATCTTTTAATGATGATTCTAAATGATGGGAAGAAATTGTCGAGAATATGAAGAAGAAAGGTGAAATAGGTAGGAGAGGCCATGAAACGGTCTCTGTGATTATTTTAAAGTGAAGAACAGATACAAGTGAAATAAAAATGATGGGTTTTCCAGAATACCAATTAAAAAACTTGGAGAATTGATAATGGGAGCTTAAAATAGCAGTTGAAAAAATGAACACAACCATATCAGTGCCAAGCATACGAGTGGAAAGGAATGACAGAAAATACAAAAAACACTGGCTTAGCTAAAACTTCGCTGACTTGAAATACAGGAAGGAAGCAAACTGAAAGGACAGATTACTAAAGAGTTGAATAGCTTCAGCAAAGGGTCTTCAGACTGAAACAGAGAAAGCACAAACTAATGAGAATTTAGGGTACCGCATCACATTACTCAACCTGATGAAAAGGCAGGCTACTGTGGACAAGAATGGCCCCTCTCTCCCCCAGCCCTGATTACATTCTTCTGCCACTTCTCTTGTGTGAGGTCTGGCAATGGTGACACTACGAGTGAGTCAGGTCAGCTCGTGACAGGACAAAAAAACCCTCATGTGCCAAAAGACAAAGTAAAAGGGGGGTTCTGTCAGATCAACGCACTGATCTGACTTGCCACACAGTTGCCAGATCTAACACAGGAGATACATTTGGGACATGCTGCTAAGGATAAGGGCTAGGTGCTGGGAGTGGCCTTTTCAGTAATAGCTTACACTTGGACTGAATTAAATTAATAAAAAGTGAAACTTTTATTTAAGCTTGACTTTTCAAATCAGCTATGTTTAAAAAAAGTCACCCCTGGGTACCTCACAAAGAGGTGGAGGTGCTACAGGGAACTATCGTCAGAACTTACTGATGAGGGATGAGGCTCCAAACTGGAGCGGAGCTACTGGGGTGCAGGGGGAGGAGGTGACAGAGGGGAGGAAGGGGTAGACATGAAATGACAGAGTACTGGAGCAAGGAATCAAGCAATGTGTAAAGAGAAAAAAGGGAAAAGGAAAAAGGAGGCAGTCCTCTATGAACAGGCAGCAGACGTTCAGATGTGGCAGAATCAACAAATGTCATATGTCTGGACTTCAACAAAGCTTTGGACACTGACTCAAGTGATAATTTTATCATAAAGCTCAAAGATGAGTGCAAAGTTCGTTTTGCACTCTTAGGAAAGAAACCTCTGTGAAAACCCTGATGGTTTCAAATATGAATGTGAACTATTGCTATTTAAGGTTTTGTAAACATGTTCGAGTCACATAATAAGGAACTTCAAACTGTTAAGCTAGGAGTGAAGGTAAAAAATGTGACAAGCTAATTTAGACCTTCGTTCTCTAAGCAAGATCTCTTTGTGAAATGAACAGCAATACAGCTAATGTTTGAAAATGGAAGGATTAATCCATAAAATAATACCCCTCTTTTACGGATTTCTACCCTTTCGTTAAAGCAGAAGGAGAAACAAGCCAAGCCTGAACAACATTTCTAAAACAAAGTAATCATTTTAGTTCCTGGATATATTTATTAACTAAAAGTATAAATTAGAAAACAACCAAAGGTTAAACCCAAAGCTGCAGCCAGACCCAAGGTATTCCAAATGTGCCTGTTTAATATGCACTGCAGATTAACGGGTATTACACATTGATTCTAGCTGTACTTTTTGGAGGAGGTGGAGGAGGAGGCAAGACACTGAGATAAAAAATACAGTCTTTGTTTCAAAAACAAAAATGAGATTGTAAAATTGAAAACACGAAAGTGGAAGAGAATCACTAATAACTATATTCTTTATCTTAAAAAAAAAATCAACAAAACCTTGCTTCGCTGTATGTTCCAGTGTACTACAGGCAGGCATTATCCAGCCCCTTTCTGAATGTTGGCAGGAGAGTTTGCTTTCCCAACTCTGTGAAATTCTAAAATATAATGAAAATGCAGCTACCGCACTTTCTAAGCTCTTGGTAGATATTTTCACTTACTTTGTCATTTTCAGGGGGGAAACAATGGTGGCATCTGTGCCCTGGTGCTAAGTGCTCATTTGCATGCAGAGGCAGAGAGATATCCGTTTATTATCAATTTTATGCATTACTTCATTTCATGGTGTTAAAACAATTACATTCAAAGGGTTCAGCAGTCCACAGCCAAGCTATTCAGGGCTCCAGCAGCATCATATAATAACGTTATTCAGGGAGAGACACATACATCATAGTTTACTGACTTAGAAGTAAAAAAGAGAGGGAGAGGGAGAGAGAGAAGCAACTTCTGTAGGGCTGGATACAGAATTTGTAAAACATCAGAGATATTACAATAAGAAGAGAAACACAGGGCAGATGGACATGAAATCTATTAACTTCTGAATTACTTTCTAAGAAAGTCGGGCAAATTTTTTACGCACAACAGTTCTACCAAATTCTCTGCCACATATACTTTCCACGTCTTTTGTACAACACTCTTTGTCACCCATACTGCAAAGCTCCACTTGAGCAAAAAAGCAGAGACTGTGCACCTCCCCTTGAAGATCTCTGAACACATACCTTGCAACAGCAAACAAACGGTTTGGTCTGAAGAGACTCTTGTGCTCAGAGTGCTCTCTACATGCAGTGGATTTGCAATCTGATTATCTGGTTACTCCTGTCAAGGCTCTGCCAAGCCTCCCATGAGGAATTTACATTTTTCTATCAATTTACTTTAGCTAAAACAGCTGTCCATGTGAAGGATTTCAAGGTTTTAAAATGAGGACCTACCCTCCGACACCAGTCAACTCTCCAAAATCCAGCAAAATCTGTGGCTCAGTAGTGAACAAATTAAAAAAGCCTAACCACCTTCAGGGTTTCCCTTATTGAGTTTGGTGAGATGTTTGTTTCAGTAGAAAGCAAACAAGCTACTTCATTCAGCTTTTGCTGAAATTTTTAAAATTGCAAGAAAAAAATCAAATCAAACAACTTTTAATAATACTTCACTGCCAGAGGAAAATAAAATCAGTGCTGTCCCTATAAAATACAAAAGGAGTTACCAACTTTTTGCTTATTATTATTTCTATAATCATCTACCTTCAAGAAAGCAACTAGAGTGAAGCACAAGAGAAGAAAAGCCTTTCTGAAGCATTTCAACGTAGAGGACTCATGAAATAACAAACGGGAAGAGGAGTTTTATTTTCTGGGCTATCACAGACAACTGATTTCCCATCAGTTCTGGCTAGGGATGGTTGATATGCACACAATGCAGTGATAAGGTATGGGTCTGCTCAAGCCATGGAGAAATGCAAGTTCTGAAAAAACTAGCTTGGCAACTGGGAAAACCAGCTGCTACCTGGAAAGGACCGCAGAGGGAAATAGAGTCGGTAGCAGTTCTCAAGCTATGGGCCACTCTCAAAAGGATGGGAGAAAATATACTCTGGGCTGTTGCATGACAGAAGCAAAGGACAGCATGTGGTTGAGGTGGGGATGGGTCTAGTGGATGAGGAGCCCACCATCGCCAGAGCTGCAGAGCCAGGCCATTGCCTTTCAGCCTTTCCTCACGGGGAGCGTCCTGTGTGCCAGTGCCCCAGAGGAGAGTCAGAGGCAGCAGGTTCCTCAGTGCCTCCTGGCAGGTTTCCTCTGTTTCTGCTCCGAATATCTCAACAGCCAGCACTTCCTTCTGAGCTATCTGGCCCTGCCCCTTCCATAGCCACCTTCTAGCACTAAAGTAATCAGGGTGCCAACAGCAGCCCAGCTGTGCCACATCTGCATGGTCTGCAAAAGCCATCTCAGAAACAAGGTAAATACTGGCCCGTGTTGATTCCTCATTAGGCTGCTAGCAATGTCTCGTCTAACCAGTTTAAAGCTAGTGTGGCTATCTTTACACTACATTGCAGTCACAACATTTACCTTAAGGGCAAGGAGAATGCCTACTACCAGTTTTATTCGGCTATACAAATTAAGCAACTTCCAGAACTGAAAAATTCGGTCTAAGTTTTATGTCAGTAGCTTCTAGGTGATTTCACTCTGCAGGGCTCATCAGCTCAGACACAGCTCTGCGGCAATGCCTCTGTACCGCTTGCTGCTCAGTGGCTTGATGCAGGGATCTAGGCACGAAGAAGTTTGTGGTAGGCATCCTGCTATTGCTATAATGGAAGACAGTCTCACACACACCAGGTTCTTCAGGCAAACCCCTCCTGTTACAAAAACTGGACAATAATGTAAATCATAATAATTTCCCTGTTACTTTTCTCTTTCTGTCTTCACTATATGGTTTATTCTGCAAGCTCTTCAGAGAAGGGACTGTCTTTTCATTATCATGCCTACATGATGAAGTCCTGATAACTGACCGTGGGTATGAAGATACAAAAATTAGCCTAACAATAAAGGCCTTAAAATTTAACTAATGACTAATACCAAAGGGGTTCTACTAGATTTTGCCAAAAGAGATTTTTAACTCTGTGAATCTAAGAAATACAAGATCAGGAGAGTCACTGGAAGAAAAGAATGATAATGTATGTTATTTACGGATGCAAAATTAAACCCCTGAATTAATTTTTAAAAAAGAATTGTAAAAGAGTGAACCATATGAAACAGAAGAACAAAATTATCTCCTACTTGTCAGAATATTGATGGAACAGTGAAGATACTGGTTCAGCTGTTAAAAAAACCTATCATCAACAGTTCATATTCCAATGTGATCACTTCATTGCTAGCCTGGAGCGATGCTAACTCCCACAGTTCCAAAATTTAAGGAGGACTAGCAAGAAGAAAGGGTTTGTATAAACAAGCTGACAATCAAAGTTTGAGTGATGATGAACGTCTGCAGCTTCCATTATGATCCACGGTAGCTATAGGTGCACAGCAAGTGTTTAGTTGCTGTCTGGATTTGGCCCATACACAGTAAAGATATGTTGCTCATTAATGCACCATAGTTCACGAGTCTACAAACGGCAAATACGTAACAAATGTGGCAAATATATAGCTAAATGGCACAGCAGAGTCTTGCTTTGCTCCCTATTTTGATTTTTTCTTGTTTTGGGTTTTGACGTTGCTCTCTGGTTTGTCATAAGAGCAAAATAATCTTGCCAATTGGGTGCTAATATATTCAGGAGAAACGTCGAGATTAATTTTCGTCTTTTAAAATATCCCCAATGCCACAGTGTATACCTTTCTGGGGCTGTTAACAGGAAATCAGTTTTCAGACCGGCCTGCAACTGGAACACTTCCATGCATAAAGGTACTTAGGGCAGGCAGGTGGCAGGTTGTTAATTCACCCCCTGCTCATTCCTAGAGGTGGCGTGATAAAATGAGCCACATGCTTAAGACTTTAATGTGCTTGGTGCTCAAAACCAAGACGATTTCAGGACAAAACAGCATCCTTGCTAGCAGTTGGCTGAGACATCAAGAACAAGAAGAAGAATTTCTAAGACCTTATTGGTGAACATATGGCAGACTCTGATTTCCTTACTAAATCAGATGATATTACTAGAACTGGGTCATTATGCACACATTGTAATCTATCGTTAAGCCCAACAAAGTAATATTTAGCTAGTGTTTTAATTGTACTACTGGGATTTATCTCTGCTTTTCAAAGAAAAAAAAAAAGTCCAGGAAGGAAGGAAGAGTGGTGAGCTTTCAATTTTAATAACAGGAGATTGCCAATTTTGACAAATGACACTAACAGCTTATTCTTCAGATAATGTTTGCATATATATATATTTGCACATATTTTTGGTCTTATTTAGGAGATAGGAAATGTTTAAATTATTCATTCTCTTCCATTTCTTCCCCGAAAAGTACATTTCTCCTCCCTGTACATGCTTTCAAAATGCAAGTTGGCATCACACATTTCAAATAATCTTCCAGTTTGTTCTGCAAAGCCTACAGCCAGGTCATCATTACCTGTATTTCCGAACGACCACGAGGACAGTGTAATGCATGTGCATGTGTTACAGAACTGATGACATTCAGGAAGGAAATTAACCTCTTGGCCTGGAGATCAAGCAGTCCCCCACAATGCCAATCCATATGGCTACAATCAATTAAACCAAAGATGCATCCTTCTCATCTAGGCTGCTGAGCCATCATACAGCAAGGGTTACAGGGTGCAAGAAACCAGGGCTTCTACGTTTTTTTTGTTGTGGCTGTCTCTTGGTGTGTTTGTTTCTTTACCAATCCTATCCATGTGATTTCTGAGACATGCAGGTTGCTGACACAGGTACGATTTATCCAGGGTACGGGACAGAAGGGAAAGGTGTGCAATTCAACTGTAGGCTGGTCCCCAAACCTGTTAAACACACTCATTTTGCAATGTGTTAAGCAAAACTGCTCAGACAAATCCCATATCTGCCTCCAACAGCTGGAGATAAAGAATCCTGTTTTCTTTTCTGTCAGGGTTAATAAAACAAGCAACTTATTAAATAGCATTTTGGCAAACACAATGGATAATGAATCCTATTCTATAGTTAAAGACTTTTAACAATTAAAAAGATTTATGAGCCGAGTGCCACAACACACAAGTGCTGGAGGAGCGAACCCACTCCTGCGCAGCCACACGCGGAGCGGGCAAGGCGTACATCCCGCCTGCACTCGCCAAGGATGGGCGCCTTGAGAGGAGCCAGGAG
This sequence comes from Gavia stellata, assembly GCF_030936135.1. Lineage (NCBI taxonomy): Eukaryota > Metazoa > Chordata > Aves > Gaviiformes > Gaviidae > Gavia > Gavia stellata. The sequence goes on from NC_082596.1 coordinate 104,493,984, forward strand.
AGTGTGGCAGGTAAACCTGCAGCTCTGGACCACGAGGACAGCAAGATGGACACCCCAGGAGGCCGGCCCTTTGATGGGGCTGAAACAGCCGGGTACGTCAGATACTGTGGCCCCCCAGCCCATTGTTCCCCATCAGCTACAGTACATGTCCAGTGTCTGGTTTGTCAATCATCAGATTCAATGGCTGTTTGCCTGGGAAGCTGCTGACAGGGGGCTAGGGGGGCTTGCCAGAGCTTAATTACCGTACCTCATTAAAGGGCTTCTCATTCATATTCAGTAAGGAATCATTTGAGCAGACAGATATGTCTTTGTTAGATGAACTGAAAAACATACTTTTAAAAAAATCCCTACCACTTACGTATTTACATTTGTTTGGTTAAAGAACTCTTTTCATTCTGCTTAAGAGAGAGAGAGAGAAAAAAAAGGGGGGAAAAGGAAAAAGAACAGGAAAGAAATAAAATGAAAGGAAAATTAACTAGAAAAAGTTTGCATTTGCAACCTGACCGGCTTTTTTTTTAAGGAAAAAATAGATTTCATTACACAGAGTCAAATTCTGCTTTAATTTCTACTCAGTTTGCAAAGATACACCGATGTGTGCATGGGGGCAAATCTGTTTCTATGAATGAAGGCTGGAGGGGTTAAAACCGGCAACTTTTCTCCTGGCAAAAGCTTGGTGAAAAACGTCACTACTGTTTTTTCTGAAAGGAAAAGATTAGGAAAATTTTGCACCGAACTTTTTTTGAGTTTTTCTGTTGTTGTTAAAGTAAAAACCCACAAGGCTAGAGCTTTAACCAGCGCAATTTAGTGCAGCCTCCCTGGTTGGCACTGGTAAGGATATAGATTGTAGTCTTGTTCTCGCTGGTGATGTTCTTCCACCAAAGAGAGCATCGGCTCATATTCACTGGCAAGCCTACCAACCACTGCATCCTTCTGTGGATAAATGGCCTAAAGAGGAAGGAAATACCTTTGTAATCTGCACAAGAGATTCCACCTAACAGCTCTCTGTGATATTTTTATAATCATTATTTTTAGCACGTATTTTTGTTAAAATAGAGGTCCAAATCAGGATGGACCAAACCAGTGGTCCAAACCTCAGCTATTGAGCATGAAGACACTTCTGGCTTCCAAAGTAACATATCGGTGTTTTCCTGATTTCTGATTACTGGTGATATTGAGCTATTGCATCTGAGAGGGCACAGTAAACCCTTAGTCTGAGACACCTTGGTGCTAAGAAGATTGCCTCTATAATATTTGTTTAAAAAACCCCACAAAATTGTATGTGTAGTGCTGATATCTCAGGAAGAATGACAATGTGAAAAGCCATTTGATCTGGCGTAGGAGTGAGTCCTTAGTCCTGTTTACACGTGGCTGATCTGGGGTTAGAAGAATAAAAATGCCAAGGAAAAGAAGAGAGATGATATACCCTCTCTTTGTCCCAGGCTGCTGAACTGCACAAAGCCGAGGTTTTCAGTGCCCAGCAGTTTAGGCTGACTTCTTTTTGCCTTTGAGTCTGCACTTTTGGAAAATGCAGCAAGACATGAAGAGAGAACTGTGAAGAGACCTTGTGTGGTTAATATAGTTTTCCCTTATTTCTGTCTCAGAAATGGTTTTAGAAGAAATTAAAAAGGACATTCGCCTAAAGGCAGACACAAGGCACAGGAAATTTAATCCTGCATGGCTAAAGTTTGGCCAAATTATGAGCATCTGATAACAGAGTCTTTTATATATAATGCAAAGGATTTGGCAACTTCAGCTATCAGCAGAGGAATACAAAAGTTGGGGACATCATATTTATTGCTGGTTTATGACAGGGAGCAGCCAATCAAACCACAGGATTTTCACAATGTATATTGACAGCTAACAACAGCCCAGCTCATTAGAGCCTCTCTGCCAGAAGAGTGCATCAATCCCATAATTGAGAAATAAGTGCACCACTCCAAGTCAGTAGTCCCTACACTCTGTTGAGCTGAAGCAATTCCATCTCAGTATAATAAGGCATGAAGCCTAACATCATGTACACTAGTAAAAAATACTATCTTTTTATAATGTGATCAAATTTGAGTTCCTGTTGGGGCAATAACCTGGAGTTTCCTGATATCTCTGCATTTAAAACCTCAATTACAGCTCTATATTCCGCACAGTTTTGCCTTGAATACGTAACAGATGTTTATATTGAGATGAATGCTTTGTGGACCCAGAACTGTCATCAGACCTCTCATAATCACATTTTCACCTATGCATATGGTGTACACCTGTGGCTTGTTGGAATTGTACTCAATTGCAGTGTGGGAGGTTTAAAGACAGCACTGTATTTTTATTCTTTTGTAATATTTTTCATTCACATTCTGTTACACTTTTTAATGTTTTTTTTTTGTGTTTAGTGTGTAAAGCAAATGCAGAAATACAAGAACGAGCAAGGTTCTTGTGAAGCTGCACATGCCTCAGTGTTTTGCATAGAAAAATACACGTTTGGGTTAGTAATATAATATATAATAAAATATAATTTCAATATAGGCAAGATTTGAATGTTCTGAGGAAATGTCACAGGACAGTAGTAGATTTCTCTGCTAAAGATATACAGAAGGATGCTAAGAAAACCAGTCTAGGATACAAACAAAGTAGAGTTGTATCATATACATGTGAGTTTTGATGTTTATCTATTTTTGTAAAGCAAATACAGCTTGAAAAGTACTGCCAGGAAACCATCAGGATCTATTTTTCATTCCTCATTTACAGCTACATCTACTTTCCTGTGAAAGGTCTGCGGTAGTGTATTTCAACAGTGGTTTCCACACACATCAAAACCGCCTAACATTAGCACAGCAAGGGATGGGATTTAGATTGCTGTAGCCCACCAGCTCTGTCCTCAGGTAGGTGAAACACGAGATGTTTTTGGAAACTGGATCTGTATCATTGTAGAACTTAGTATGAAACACAGGGCCACTGCTGGGTTGTGCGTGTTTGCCCGAGAAGACCATTCTCACACAGTAAGTTTGATGCAGAATGAAACCGGCTAGTCCTAATGGGGCAAAAGGACCATCACAGGCATCACAAACACAAGGATGGCTTCTCTGTGTTGCAGGATTTCGTTATCAAGTACCTGTTTTATTGTGCATCAGCTGTAGCTGTCTGCTTAGTATAGTCAACTGAACGAAGAGTCATCAATAAGAAGAAAATGGAGTAAGAGAAGGAAAATACAAAAAGAGGTGGTAAAAATCTCCTAATCCCCAGCAAACAGCTTCACCAAGGCCTTCACATGAGAAGAACAAGGAGAACAGCCTGTTAATGAAAAATAGTGAAATCCCAGTGGATTCTCGCTATGAATTTTGAAACTGTGTCCTGTGATTTTGCTTTTGCCTTTACTATTGGCTTAACCCAACACCTAATGAAGCTGATGGGACTCCTTCCTCCAAAGTCAATGGGTCAGCAACTAGTGCACAAACCAAGCATTTTTAAATCTGTGTGCAATTGAAGATATGAACAATTAGAGTAGTTTCTTTGGTTTGCAATTCCAATAGACAAATCCTTCTTTGAATTAATTAGAATCCCAGTGGACAATCTAAGGTAGCCCATCTTATCTAGCCCTTTTGCATAAACTGAATATTAAATTATTTACAGGCCAAAACGCATGGTATGTTCTTTAAAATATTCTACATTGTAGGGTTGTAATATCAAAAGTTGCAATCCATACAATGAAGAAGCACTTAGGAAACCTGAATAATAAGGATTACTCTTTCTTTATCATATGCTCAATTGTATCTTCCTACAGTACAATTATACATGGAATAAAATCATCAGTGAAATAATGGGTAAGAGACTTATGCTATAAACTTAATATTAGCCTTAGTAGGTCCACATACATTTTCTGCAACAGGATTTTCAGGTACGTACAAGCAAGATGTAGGTTTCTCTGAACTGTATGAAATGCACCCCTGTAAGTCAAATGGGTTCAAGAGTACTCTGAAAGTTTTAAATGATTATGCTGTGTGGCTTGTTTGTCAAAATCAGCTAGCAAATTGCTTTCCGTGCTCCTGGGCTTCTTTTGTGTGCAGACAGTTGTGCTAAGGAAAAAAAACCCTAAAAACCAAAAACCCCAACAATCTACATTTATTAAAGCTGACTCTTTAAAAAGGAAATATAACAATGATGTCTTAATAGCAGAGTTTTATATATAGTTTTATATGGAAGAGCAAAATTGGCCTATCCCTAGAGGCATAACAAAATTTGATATGCTTAGGCTTTTCCTGCTGGTGCTTATCTCTTTGGTATTTAATTTGCAACTTGTTAGCCATTACTCATGTTGTTCACCATGTTTTTCATATACAGTCAAATTAACTTTTTTTTCTTTTACTATAAGAAACATGGAAAAGAAAGAAATTGTTATAAGATCTTCTGTCACTTACAAGCCTGAACTTTGGACTTAACCAGATAAGCAAAGGACTTATGATAGACAATAACAGATTTCAAGCATCTGCTTCTACCATACGCAACGATAAAAATCCATAGCTGTGATCTAGTTTTAAACTCAGAAGAAATGTGAGGACGGTTGTATACAACAGTTTCAGCATTCAGTGGAAGCTGCTCTGTGAGCTACTGACACATACACAGCCTTGTAAGCAAAACAGTTTTGTGAATAAATTAGTTCAGTAATGAGTAGGATCTTATGCCGTGTTCAGAGAGTTTTGGAATAGTTATATATAACAGTATAATATATAAGTGAAGAAGTAATGATGAGAAAGTGTTAGAAAAGTACTGGGAAGGACCTTGAAATGGTAAGCATTTAGCATCTCAGTAACAAAAGCAGAAAAGGAAACAACCTTCACCATCTCTTAAGCATGACATTTTTCAGGGGTTACTAAATGAACATTGTCTATGACTGAGTACCAAAGGGAAGTCTTCTGATTCAAGCTACTGGTCATTTTGCTTTGCGAATTCCCCAGTTAATGATCTCCTTAATGGTTAATGGTCTCCATCTGATTGGCAACTCCTGTAACTTAGGAAGCACGAATAAACACTGCCTCCAGTCAGGCTCCAGAATTGTTAACTCAGGATGAATATGTGGATAGCCTCTAGTTTTGAGCAGTTTTATTACTTGATTTTCCAATGGTTCATTAGGCGTACGTCTGCATGTAGATACACAACTTTTCCCTTTGCTCCAAACATCACTATTTTCTGCTACGCCTCTCTATGAAGTGTTGCCTGCATCAAAAGTAAGCAGGTCACCTCTAATCTAGTAAAGCTATGCTCACAGAGTCTTAAAAGAGTGATTACTGGGGTAAATAATAATTTCTATTATCAATCTAGATCGCTCAGCACAAGTCTAAATTGGGAGAGGAGTGGCTGGAGAGCAGCCCTGCAGAAAAGGGGTCTGCAGCAGCGTGCCCTGGGAGCCAAGAGGGCAAACCGCATCCTGGGGTGCATCAAACACAGCATGGCCAGCTGGTCAAAAGAGGGGATTATCAATTATTCCGCTGTATTCAGTGTTGGTGCAGCTTCACCTTGAGTATTGTATGCAGTTCTGGGCCCCACAATTTCAAAAGGGGGTGAAGGTCCTTGAATGCATCCAGAGGAGGGCACCAAATCTGGTGAAGGGGCTGGAAGGAATGTCCTGTGAGGAGCGGCTGAGGACACTGGGTTTGTCTAGTTTAGAGAGAAGGAGGCTGAAGGGCGACCTCATTGCTCTCTGCAGCCTCCTGAGGAGGGGAAGTGGAGAGGGAGGTGCTGAGCTCTTCTCCCTGGGATCCAGAGCTAGGATGCGTGGGAATGGCTCAAAGCTGCATCCCTCAGGGGAGGTTTGGACTTGATATGAGGAACCATTTCTTTACTGAGAGGGTGTTCAAACCCTGGAACAGGCTTCCTAGAGAGGTGGTCAATGCCCCATGCCGATCAGTGTTGAAGAGGCATTTGGACAACACCCTTAATAACATGCTTTGATTTTTGGTCAGCCCTGAAGTGATCAGACATTTGGACCTGATGATCATTGTAGGTCCCTTCCAACTCAACTCTTCAATTTGATTTGATTCGGTTTGATTCTTCTTCCTCCCTCCTTCTTTCCCTACCAGTACATGCTGAGGAAATCTCTGATGACATTTCCTCTCAGGCCTGCACTAGCAGAAGGGATTGAATGGGTAATCATGTCCCAGCCCTGGCATTGGCTCTGTCACTTTCTGGGAAGGAGGCATGTACCTACTGATGGGGTGAGAGCTGTGGATCGTCTCGAGATAAATTGACCACCTGAACAAATTTGCAAAATGCATGTGGGAACTGCGGTTTTTGAAAGTCTTCTATGTTCATCCAATTTAGCTGGGCTTCCAGAGGATGGCAAAAAAGCACACCTCTGAGACTAGCAAGGCTCAAAGATCAAGCCCTCAGTCCAAAGCAGGAAGTGCTCCAGGACTAAATGGTTACAAACCTTTTTGAGGTGAGCAATACCTGTTCATTTCCCTGGGGATTTCTTTTTTTTTTTAGCCCTGTACTCATTTTTTGAAATTCCTGAGCTGTTTCCCTTGAAAAAACATGCTAAAACAGAAGAGCCGGAGAACAGCAGTACTCCACCACAGCGAAGGTCCACCTGTCCCAATACTGTGTCTCCAAAGTGGCCAACCATAAATGTCTAAAGGAGAGTGTATGAGCTGTGCAGGTCTACTTCTGCCAGGGTCCTGGGGGTGCTCATAGGCCTCGATGGCTGGGACTGGCCTCCCCTGGGACCCCCATGCCCACCGTCTCCTGCCAAGGGCCCAGGGGACGTGGTGTCTCAGCTCAGCCTGGGGCCTTCAGTCCCTGCCTGAGGGGTGTCGTCGGTGTGCCCGTCTCTGCCCCTCTCTCCTGGGTGGGCCTGGGACCTGCACTGCAGAGAGCTGCTCTCCTGGATGGAGCTCTCAGGCCTAGGGCATAGCTTGTCATACAGAACCATATGCATAACATAGCATAACTAAACTATTCTATTCTATTCTATTCTATTCTATTCTATTCTATTCTATTCTATTCTATTCTACTCTATTCTATTCTATTCTGTTATATTCTGTTATATTCTGTTATATTCTATTCCCTGTGCTCACCATGAGTCGAATAAGACGGTTATTTGCCTGAAATGCCAGGGGGTTTTCAGCTGCAAAAACACTTTTGAGGACAGAAATCAGAAAGGTTACAAGTGAAAGTAGGATTTTATTTTTATTTTTATGTTATTTTATGTTATTTTTCTGAATCTGTTTGAGCCGATGCTGACAAGCACTAACACAACACATGTGTAGCCAGGAGCAGGCTGATGCATTCTTCAGTTTAGCTTGAAAAAAACATCCCTCGCAGTCTGGCAAAGGCAAGTCACCGAGCTACAGAAAGTAGGAGCAGGAATATAGGCCAAGCAGTCCCTGGTTCCTGAAGAGTGAGAACTTAAAGAATGAGGATCAGGACCAACCACACACAGAATAATAATAATAATAAGAGGAGGTGGTGTGTGGTACTGTGGGGTATTTTCCAAAGTAGGACACATATCGATGAGAAGCATCCTTTTTGCTTTCCAAAACTTGCTCCGCTGTGCTTCTTGGCCAGAGGTGCATGAAAAGTGCTCTCGTGCCTGCCCTGCGCTTGGATTGCATGCAGGGAGAGCTGAAAAGTGGCAGCTCCTGATGGTGCAGTGAGCCTGGAGCCCTTGCAAGCACAGCCTGTTGTGCACAAGCAAGAACCCCTGGAGAAACGGAGCCAAGGGGAAGCAGAGCTTGTTCCCGCTACAAACTGGCAATGGGCAAGAGAGCCCGAGAGAGCCAAGGCACAAGTAGCGCCTTGGAGGTGCAAGAGCAGCAGGCAAGAACCTCGCCAAATGGCACAGAGGACCCCTGACAAGGGGCTGTGCTCCATGCTACAGAGGGCAAGAAGCAACCCCCGGGGGCCACCCTGGGGGCCCGCCCTGGGAGTCTAGAAAGCTTCCTCCCCCCGGATGCGGGGCACGAGGGCCACCTTCGTGGAGCAGGAGCAGCAGGCACCTGGCCAAAATGGCCCAAAGGAGCCCTGGCAGGTGGCCGTGCTCAGTGCTGCAGAGGAAGGCAAAAACCCCAGGGACACTGGCTAGCCCACCCTGGGGGAAAAAAGCCTTCCTCCCCCCAGCTGCAGGGCACGAGAGGCCATCTTCGTGGTGCATGAGCAGCAGGCAGTGACCCAGCCAAAATGGACCAGAGGAGCCCTGACAAGTGGCCATGCTCAATGCTGCAGAGGAAGGCAAAAAACCCCCGGGGACAAGTGCCAGTCTGCCCCGGGGGGAAATTCCTTCCTGACCCCAGTGCTGGTGATCGGCTATTCCCTGAGCATGTGAGCAAGGCCTGCCTCCTCCTCCCACAGGCTGGTCACCCCTCCCAGGAGATGCCCAAGCCCTATTCTCCCTCAACCTGGAGCCACCTCTGGGGCTTCCCAGAGTGGCCAAAAAGCCCCTGGCCTGATTGACCTTGGGGGCAAGAATCCTTCCCGTACCTGGCAGGACACCAGTGGGTGCTCCAAAGCACTGGGACCCCTGGCAACATCTCTGCATCCCATTTCTTACGGCTGCTGCCACTGGCTCCACAGGGGATGAGGATGGCAAGCTCTGCAGTGCTCCTCAAGAAGGCATTCCCTTGGTCTGGCCACTGCTCTCCAGCTGAAAAGGCCAGATAGCCTTGGGTACCCCCAGCTGTTGCTGGTTCTTCTCTCCAGCAGTGTCATCCAGCCTCCAGTCTTCCTCCCTCAACGCCATCCAAGTAATTCCACCAGCTCCTCAAGGAATTCCTCTTGGATGTCTGTGGGCTGCCCCCAGGCCAGCTCTGGCAGCAGGACACAGGAGGATGCTCCCTTTTATCCTGCCCCACGGTATTGTGACTGCTGCGTTGCCGCATTGTGGCACTGCGACATGGGGATGGTCGGGACCCCATGCGCAGCCCTACCCTCTGCCCCTCTGCCCAGCATCTGTTGGAGGAAGGCCTTTGAGGTGCTGGCCCCGAGGCAGTCCCTATGCCCAGGGCGCCCAGGGGGCTGTCCCTGACCTTGGTGGCCATGCACTGGGCACAGCTGCTGGGCATCCCTGATGCGTCCTCTGCCACTCGGCTCCCAAGGACAAACCCAGTGCTGTTACTCCTCTCTCAGGCCATGGCAGAAACCAAGCCTGCAGCCCAGAGACCACCCCTAGTAGCCATCCCCTCTCTGTGCCAGAGCTAACAGCCATGAGGTCATGCGGCGAGGAGGACCAGGGACTTGTTCTGGCTGGACACAAATCCTTTTCCAGGGGTGCAAGGGGGGTGATTGCAGCAGCTGTAGCCAGGAGGAAAGCTAAGGTGTAGCGAGAGCCATAGGTTGGGATGGACAGTGCCAAAAGACCACCATGGAAATAACACAGGCTTTGAAAAACCAGGGCACGGGGGTTATGCTTCTGTGGTGGAAAGGCTGGTCATTTTTCAGACCTAGAACATTTGGGACCGTGCCCAAAGCACAGCCAGGCAAACAATGACTCTTCCAAATTGTAAAAATAGCCCATTGCTGCTATCGCCCTCACATGCTCTTTTCCCACTGACACTGAGCTGCGCAGTTGGCCGTGTTTAGATGGGATGCGAAACACGCTTCAGCCACGGGGTAAAACTTTCAGAGCTCATTGGTGACTCTAACCTTTCTGAGAGTTATTTGCCTACCTCCATTTGTGGGAAGATGTTCAGATCTTATCTAAAAGCCTCGAAAATCTCTTTTTCCTTTAGGATTTAGTGCTTTGAATCCCAAAAGAGGAAGGAAGGTACTATTCTTGTAATTTTGTACATTGGTGCCAAAATGGGTACGTACATGCAGACTATGTAAATAAGGGCATTTCTACCATAGACATTCATTTGGTTGTGGTGATGCCAGAGGTGAAAGACTGGGTTTTGGTTCCCTCTGCATGAACTCTGCAGAGACATGAAGAGTATGCAGGATTTCCTCACCATTCCTTAGCAATGTACCAAGGGACATTTGCTACTACACTGTTGATGGTGAGCTCTTCCTCTTGGAAAGAAGTGCTGAATTGGTTTGTGTTCTTGACCATCTTTTTCCTTGCACTTCAGTAGCTCTTTTCCTTCTTTGGCCTTCATCCTTGCTACCTTTCTGGAAAGAGATGGCAGCCTTCTCAGCCTTTGTCTTGCTCCTTCTAGTCATTGTCTTCTTCCGTAGGCCACCACACCCCTAATCAACTGCTTAGTCTTTATCTGCCTTCATCCCAGATGGAGTTTCTCTTTCTCGAACCTGAAGAATGAGAAATGTCCATAGTGGTACAGGTGAGTTCTCACCAGGGCTTTGCACAACACTTGCCTTTTCTACGGAAATATCTTGCCTGACACACAAGAAGGTATTTGCCTGTATCACATTGGTGGCTTATAGTCACCCTGTGACCTGCTCCTGCCTCCGGGAACATTTGCCTACTCCCTTGTTTCCAGACTGGACCAGAAACCCATGGCACTCCACCTGACGTTGGGTTATCTACTTCTACCCTGCAGTCCTTCACGCATGGTTTATTGAAGTAGGGGATGCCTCTTCTGTCAGAGCTTCAGCTGGTATGGAGTATGGGGGCCGTAGAAATAGACCGTGAGATACAGCTTTTTCTGGTTCATGGATGCCATGAAATCCGGACTATGATGTAGACAAGGAAACCTACATTTCTTGAACGATGGTTTTTTGCAATCTAAATTCAAAAGGCCTGACCATGAACTTCACCCTTTCATACATTTGATGACATCAGGGTGGAGCCTGAGAGATGTGTTAAGGAGGCTTTTGCCCATCAGTAGCCTGCTGGCGTCTAGCTCCACTCAGTCACGACCACCAGATCCAGCCCTCCACCGGCCGGGTGAGCAAAGGACGCGCTGTGTGGGTGGGCTCCCAACAGGAAGCTGATGGTGTCAGCCTGGTCACTTCAGAAATGGATGTCTCCTCCCAGGGAAGGAAATAACCACAGCTGGCATTAACTGAGCTTCCGTTTGGGAAGCTTCCTTGGAGAAAGTGCCAGACACTCAAAAAGCTCCAAGAGACGAAACACTGGTGGGTCAATGAGAGGCAGTTAGTGGCACTGCTGTCTGTGGGGATAAGCTTTACTCTCCAGGAGTGCGAAGACAGGTCACCGAGTTTTTAAATGAATTCTTCAGTCTTTAGGGAAGAGGAAGGTCGTTGCTGATCATGCTGATGTGGGTAAGGAGCTGGCCAGCCAGGTGGCCATCCAACACTAAAAGGCAACTGCCTGTCTTTAAGAGTCCCTACACACCTATACGATAGCTGCTAAAAAGGAGTGAGGATTTTGCTTTTTATACACCCACTTGAAACCACCTTAGAATGTCACTGTGATGAAATTACTGATGACGTTATTCAGATAAAAGGGAACATTTTCTTTTTAAATTGATAAAAAAACTACAAATACCACACTTCTAGCACACACTTGGTAATTAGTTTGCAAAACTGGTGCAATTAATGCAGAAAGCCAGCATGTGTCTATTCAGTTAAAGAATCTCAAAATTTTGATGCCAGCTCAGTGGGAAGAGACAACAGGTCCTTGCATGTGTCCAAACGTGGATCTGGTGGATCTATTCTATGCTATTCAAACAAAAGGGACTGAGGAGGAACAAGTGCAGCGTAGTTATTCTCTGTAATCCAGGAGTGGTCCAGAAAAACAAGCCTGAAGATAGCTACTCTGTAGTAGAATGTCAGTGATGCTTAATTGAATCCCTCCTAGAAAGTGCTTCCCATGTACCATTTCTTTATTTTGTAATTAAATAAATGCCATAAAGGGAATACCTTGATTTCCCTGCTTCCAGGCAGCTCACTTGCAAATCCTGCAGGAAGACTGTGACCCTCAGATGAAAAGGTACCAACACACAGACAATGGCTTTTCACGGAGCTGGGGGTCAAGCTTAAAATAGATGAGGTAGGATTTAACAATCATGTAAATCCTGTTAAGGGAATGGAATTTACATGATATATGACTTCAAAAGAGGCACTGCCTGTAAACCCCTCTTGATCCTTTCCTGTTACTTTAGTTACTCAGATGACTTTAAAGATCTGGACCTAAATCCACTGGCTGGGAGTAGTGATAGGTCTCTGCTCTGTGGGATCAGCTCGATAGGAAATCGCATACATGGATACAGGGATCAAGAAGGACTTTAAGGTGCTGGGGAGACTGGTTGAGGGATCGGGAGCACAGGTGGTGTTTTCTGCAATCCCTTCAGTGGCAGGGAGGAACACTGAAAGGAATAAGAAAGCAAACATGGTCAACGCGTGGCTCAGAGACTGGTGCCACCAGTGGAATTTTGGATTCTTTGACCATGGGGTGGTCTCCACAGCACCGGGCCTGCTGAGTGCAGGCGGTGTTCAGCTGTCCCCAAGGGGGAAAAGGATCCTTGCCAGTAAGTTGGCAATCCTCATCAAGAGGGCTTTAAACTAGACTCGAAGGGGGAAGGGGATGAAGCCAGGCTACCCAGAGATGAGCCTAGGGGTGACGTGCCATTGTCGGGGGCAAGACCGATAGCCCAGCTCAAGTGCATCTATTCCAATGCACGCAGCATGGGCGGCAAACAGGAGGAGCTAGAAGCCATCGTGCGGTGGGGCAGCTATGACGTGGTCGCCATCACAGAAACATGGTGGGACGACTCGCATGGCTGGAGTGCTGCGATGGAGGGCTATAAGCTCTTCAGGAGGGATAGGCAAGGAAGGAGAGGCGGTGGGGTGGCTCTGTACGTCAAGGAGTGCTTTGATTGTATAGAGCTCGATGATTGTCATGACGGGGTTGAATGCTTATGGGTAAAGATGAGGGGGAAGGCCAACAAGCCGGATATCCTGCTGGGGGTCTGTTATAGACCACCCGACCAGGGCGTAGAAGCCGATGAAGTGTTCTACAAGCGACTGGCAGAAGTCTCACAGTCGCAAGCCCTTGCTCTTGTGGGGGACTTCAACTTACCGGATGTCTGCTGTAAGTATAACACAGCTAAAAGGAAACAGTCCCAGAGGTTCCTCGAGTGTGTGGAAGATAACTTCCTCACGCAGCTGGTAAGCGAGCCTACAAGGGAAGGTGCCCTGCTTGACCTGCTGTTTACGAACAGAGAGGGTCTCGTGGGAGAAGTGAAGGTCGGAGGCCGTCTTGGGCTTAGCGACCATGAAATGATAGAGTTTTCCATTTTTAGCCAAGTAAGGAGGGGGGTCAGCAAAACTGCTACCATGGACTTCCGAAGGGCAGACTTTGGCCTGTTCAGGACACTGGTTGAGAGGGTCCCTTGGGAGACGGTCCTGAAGGGCAAAGGGGCCCAGGAAGGCTGGACCTTCTTCAAGAAGGAAATCTTGAAGGCGCAGGTGCAGGCAGTCCCCATGTGCCGTAAGAAGAGCCGGCGGGGAAGACGGCCGGCCTGGCTGAACAAGGAGCTTTTGCTGAGGCTCGGGGAAAAAAAGAGAACTTACCACCTCTGGAAGAAGGGGCAGGCAAGTGAAGAAGAATACAAGGACCTCGTTAGGTCATGCAGAGAGGGAATTAGGAAGGCGAAAGCCCAGCTAGAGGTCAACCTGGCCACGGTCGTGAAGGACAACAAAAAAAGCTTCTATAAATACATTAACAACAAAAAGAGAGCCAAGGAGAATCTCCATCCTCTACTGGATGCGGCGGGGAACATTGTCACGAAGGATGAGGAAAAGGCTGAGGTACTTAATGCCTTCTTTGCCTCCGTCTTTAACAGCCACACCAGGTATCCTCAGGGTATCCATCTCCCTGAGCTGGATGACAGGGATGGAGAGCAAAATAGGCTCCCCATGATCCAGGAGGAAGCAGTTAACGACCTGCTATGCCACCTGGACACTCATAAGTCTATGGGGCCTGATGGCATCCACCCAAGGGTGCTGAGGGAGCTGGCAGAGGAGCTTGCCAAGCCGCTCTCCATCATTTATCAACAGTCCTGGTTAACGGGGGAGGTCCCGGATGACTGGATGCTTGCCAACGTGACGCCCATCTACAAGAAGGGTCGGAAGGAGGATCTGGGGAACTACAGGCCTGTCAGCCTGACCTCAGTGCCGGGGAAGATTATGGAGAGGCTCATCTTGAGGGCACTCACGGGACACGTGCAGGATAACCAAGGGATCAGGCCCAGCCAGCACGGCTTCATGAAAGGCAGGTCCTGCTTGACCAACCTGATCTCCTTCTATGACCAGGTGACCCGCCTAGTGGATGAGGGGAAGGCTGTTGATGTTGTCTACCTGGACTTCAGCAAAGCCTTTGACACTGTTCTTCCCCACAGTATTCTCCTGGGAAGCTGGCGGCCCATGGTTTAGACAGGTACGCTCTTCGCTGGGTAAAAAACTGGCTGGATGGCCGAGCCCAGAGAGTTGTGGTGAATGGGGTGAAATCCAGCTGGCGGACGGTCACAAGCGGAGTCCCCCAGGGCTCAGTTTTGGGGCCGGTCTTGTTTAATGTCTTTATTGATGATCTGGATGAGGGGATTGAGTGCACCCTCAGCAAGTTTGCAGACGACACCAAGTTGGGAGGGAGTGTTGATCTGCTTGAGGGTAGGAAGGCTCTGCAGAGGGATCTGGACAGGCTGGATCGATGGGCTGAGGCCAACCAGATGAAGTTCAATAAGGCCAAGTGCCGGGTTCTACACTTCGGCCACAACAACCCCAGGCAACGCTACAGACTTGGGGATGAGTGGCTGGAAAGCTCCCCCGCAGAAAAGGACCTGGGGGTGTTGATCCACACCTGGCTGAATATGAGCCAGCAGTGTGCCCAGGTGGCCAAGAAGGCCAACGGCATCCTGGCTTGTATCAGAAATGGTGTGGCCAGCAGGAGCAGGGAGGTGATCATGCCTCTGTACTTGGCGCTGGTGAGGCCGCACCTCGAATACTGTGTTCAGTTTTGTGCCACTCACTGCAAGAAAGACATTGAGGTGCTGGAGCGTGTCCAGAGAAGGGCGACGAAGCTGTTGAGGGGTCTGGAACACAAGTCTTATGAGGAGCAGCTGAGGGAGCTGGGGTTGTTCAGTCTGGAGAAGAGGAGGCTGAGGGGAGACCTTATCGCTCTCTACAATTACCTGAAAGGAGGTTGCAGAGAGGTGGGTGTTGGTCTCTTCTCCCAAGTGACTAGCGACAGGACTAGACGAAATGGCCTCCAGTTGCACCAGGGGAGGTTCAGGCTGGATATTAGGAAAAAGTTCTTTACTGAGAGAGTAGTGAAACATTGGAATAGGCTGCCCAGGGAGGTGGTAGAGTCACCCTCCCTGGAGGTATTCAAGGAGCGTGTGGATGTGGCATTGTGGGATGTGGCTTGATGGGCATGGTGCTGTGTGGTGTTGAGTGGGTTGGTCTTTGGTGTGTTGTATTGTGTGGGGTTTTTTTGTTGTTGTTGGGGTTTTTTTGGTTTTTTTTTTTTTTTAGGCTGGACTTGATGATCTTACAGGTCTTTTCCAACCTTAGTGATTCTGTGATTCTGTGATGTGTGTTCACAAATCGTCCTCCCCATCCAAGAAGAATATACTTGGGAAAATCAACAGAATACTGGATTCATGCCTACCTATGTAAAGCAAGTCACTGATCAAGTACCACTTGCCAGTTCAGTAAGTGCGGGGTTCTGTTTCAGAACAGACATTGTAGCAGGATTTGATCACTTTGGAGGCTGTGTGTTCAACTTCATAACAAATTAGGACCACATTTTTGCATTACGTACTTTTAGCATCAGAAACTATTCATTTCCGCAAGTCGTCTTATTTCCTACTCCTTCATATACTTAAACTTATAGAAAGGAATAGACATAACCTAGAACTGGAGAGTAACAGCATTTCTAGAAGGTTTCTCAAGTCCTTGTTCTCAGTAATCTATAATTTTTAGTTTGCCAGCGACACAACAAGGCTGCTAGAACACTTCAGGACAACCAGACTTTTGTAGTGATGGCCACTGATGAATGCTGAGGTAGATACACTTTAAATAACACCATTTTTGTCCAGGGCCTTATGAGGCCAAAAGTACAAGCAATCTCATCAGCAGTCTTCCACTACAGGAAAAGACAAGGAAAAAAGTACCAAGAAGGATTAAAGATTCAAGCATGCTTTCCTTATCACATTTATTTTGCAAATACTTCTCTATTTGTGTACAGAGCTGCTCTTAACCTTCCACCTGCTAGATTAAAACCAGCGAACTTGCTGTATTATATTTTTTGCCTGTAAACCAGGAAAGATCTTTGATTAGCTTAATACTAGCCATCCAGAGTCTGCTATATGAAAGAGAGTGAAATAAACACTTGCCACTTACCTTACCTGAATTTACAACTCATTGCTACTGTTTTCTGCAGTTCCACAATTACTGGAACTCCTCTTGCTGAAGGTATCTGTGGGAGAAACCCAAAAAGATTTTGTTTACCTCCAGACTCTGATGCCTTACTCTGTGGTATCTATAGTTAGGGCTTGGACTGATTTATTCTGCTTCAGCTGTAGCCACCTAGGATCTTCTTTGTAAATACTGTATGACAAACAACATCCCACCCACAGCCTTATTAATATCTACTTGTCTTTGTATCACTGCTGTAATGCAAGTTGTCACTGGTGTTTTTTTATACCACAGGAAAACTATAAGAGCAGAGGAGAGAGGGAAATACAGTAATGGATGTTACAGTAGTTTCATTTTCCCTGTAATGAGATGGTGTATCACATCAAACATACTTTTGGAGTTACAGTGGTATCTTGGAAAGAAAAGACTATCTTAATAGTATATCTTTTCTTTCTCCCTACATAATTATTCAACAGTTAGTGCTACCCTGAAAGTAGTTCTCTCTGAAACACAGGGAAGGGAAGACTGAGGTATCCCACCAAAACAAATTTACTTTCAAATTCTGAATATCAAACTCAAACCAATGTCCTCTTTGAAGAACCACAGATCAAAATACTGCTTTCACTTTTGTTCAATGAGTAACTTCAATCTACTGTGAATGATGCAGCAAAAAATTTAAAAACATGTTTTGGGCAATCTAGGAAAATTAATTAATCAGTAATAAAATTAATCATTATTTGATGCTTTTCCAACTAGGTAGTCATTCTGACGTGATGGAGACATTCCTGGAGTTCTCCTCAAAGCTCATCCTTTGAGGAGCAGTCTGCCATTCTGACTTATGCTAAGTATTATCTTACTGTTGAATAACATTTTATTTTAAAATAGTCTTTTCGTTTGTTTGTTTTTATTCTGCTATGGAGCCACAGTGGAATGTCAGGCATATTGTCAATGTGAAGAAAGTTATCATCCTGCCATTTTGGAGATATGACAACATTGTTACAAAAGATAACAAGATTTTGAGAGATCTACTTACACAGATATTTATTCTGCAGATTAGAGTATACCTGAAGTGGCCCAGACATGCATCCCACATCATTCATATATCAGCCAGAAATAGTCTACGTAGCACACAGGAGACTTTATTTTTTCAGTATTGCCTGTCGTCTTGATAACTTTTTTAGTACTGAGCAGTTGGGCTTTTTATTATGAGCACTGCTTTTCGTGTTATCACATTCAGTCTTGATGTTTTTTGCCATCCAAAAAGAGCAGATTCACAGAAAGCTCCTCTCAGCTAGGAGACAGCTATCTGGTAAGCATAGTGCAACTTTTACCTTTCCTCAATGTTTTTGTGTACCATAAAGTTGTCTTTAAAATACACAAAACGTGTCTCTGCTTCCTAGGTAATTTTGCACCCTCTTCTGGCCAAGACTTTCCCTTTTTAGGCATAAATCTTCTGATATAGGTGGATTCAACATGAAGTTATTCAGCATTAATACCAACTGTTCACACTGAAAAGTGTATGTTATATATAGGCAAACTCCTCTTTACTAGAGAAATGCCTAAACCCCAAACCATTCAGATCCTGAAGGTCAGCCATGTTCTGACCTGTTGTATTCAAATGCTTCATAGCTAAAAAGGGTATGTTGAAATAAATACATTCTCATGAAACTGTCGTCTTCTAGATCTTCCAGCAATCCTCTTATCACCAAGATAAAAGCCTTCTTTTTTTCTACAGTGAGGGACAAGGTTCTTCCAAACTAGGCAAATTTCTACGCTCCTTTTTTATCACCACTTATATATCTTCAGCATGTATAGAAAAAAGGGAAAGTGCCATTTAAGAAAGTGAGAAAAAAACCCGCTGTGGTTCTGTAACATGTGCAAATACTTGAATAATCCAGTACCTGCTCCTATATTTCTCCTTGAGTCCTCCTACACTTGATGTATAAATATGAAAATAGCCATAGCTCTGACAGCATAAGAGCATACGCAAGAAAAGATCTGTGGGTATGTACTACCTTAGCAACAAATCTTGGTTTCGAAACAGCTGAACAGTTTGACTACTAGCTCTTAAACATCTACTGCAGCAGGATCTAAAGCAGATGATGCTCAGCTGTGGGTTTCATGACACTGCACTCACTGAACCTCTACCGAATCTTTTTAACTACAGGCATTTCCCTTCCCCTTTTGAAAGGCCACTGATATGTTACAGTGCTGTCAGCTGAGAGATCTCCAATTTCTGCTGCCAGCTCATTATCTGGAACAATTTTCAAAAGATGCTTAATAATTACAGGTCACATTCAGTGCTAATAGTGGTCATTCATTTTTTACTTGAACAAAAAGATATTTTGTTAATTTTGGGGGGTTTTTATAGCTCGCGCATGGTCTAGGTTGACATTTGTGATGCAGCATGTCCTAAACATACCTTAAACCTATTCTAATTTTGACATTTCTGTTTCAGTGCTGATTTGTATTTACTAGATGGTTCATGTTCTTCAACTGTTTTTGTGCTGCACTGCATATGGATGACTTAAAATTAGAAACCAAGCAGAACCTTGGAGTCTCCTTATCTAATGGCCTACCAATACAGAAAATCCTTTGGAAGTATTTGTGGAAATTGCACCTCTGTTTCTTGGGCAATCAGGGAGTCATTATTTGCTCTGCTGATTTTGCAGCTGAATTTAACACTAAAAAGGAATTATTCACATGGCCAGTGCACGAGACACAGAGTAAGTAGAAAACACATTCAGAACCCAGGCCAACACTGTTGGACAGGCATTTGAAAAACTCCACTGGTCCTGGCTAAAATATTGCTAAAATTTCTTGAAAGCAAAGCTAAAATTTTTTTCTGGCCATTTTCCTCCTTTTTCCAAAGGCAGAAAATGCAGTAGGCACTAAAAAGTAATTTTATCCACCAGTCAAACCTTTATACCCTAGTAAATTATTCCCTAATTGTTTCCTATTATTTCTCTAGACTGCAGGTTTTAAAATTAGGGGTCATCCCTAAGAACTTGAACTGAATTGCCATCCTATCTTCCAGCTAGTCCAAAGGCCTAAGGTGCTACTCAGCTGGATTAAAACTGGCAGCATCCAGCCTTAATCAGTGGCATCAAATCTGTTGCTGTTTTTCTTCCTGGAAAATCTTAATCTTTGATTAATAGCAATCTTCTCATGGAAGTGTCAAAGCAGGATTCAGGATTTTACAAACTGTGGATACCTGGGTGGAAAACAATCATAGTACAGTACTGGGTTTTGAAATATCAGGCTTTGTAGATTAAGCTAAGAGAACCTCTAGTCCTCTGATTTATTGTTATCAAGCAGAATTACAAATGCATGCTTTTAAAGAAAGGGGTTTTTATAATACTCATACTTTTTAATTTACTATATGTTTATAGGGGAAAAATCTATAATAAAATCTGTACTTTTCCTCTAAAAGATCTTGGTTTTCTTTTTTATTATCAGAAGAAATATGTGGCCAACACCACCCCAAGCTCCTGGCTAGCCTGTGTTTTAGGTATACTGTAGTTTACTGTTGAGTCACTGGGGGTTCTCACAAAAAGTAGACTGCCTGGGACTACAGCGCCCAGAAGTTACGGATGCTTTCCAAAGCCTCAATAAACTTTATACAGCAACTGTTTTTCTGCTATTCTGGATGATGGGGGCAGGGGCTAGAGACTTGCACAGGATCAAAATGCCATCATTTCCACAACAGTAAATTTCACTGTTTCCAAGCTTGCTGCAGTTCCCTTTTTATTGCAAATACATCAAACTGTCTCTGATATATCTAGCATGTCAAGGCTGAAAAAGGTTCACACATCAGATGCTGACTTTGAGGGGGTTTTTAGGGGCAGGGGGGGAAGTTGACATAAGGTACAAGCAGTCTTTCAGATGCACTTAAAACATGCCATTTTTATGATCTTTTTTTTTTATTCTTATTTTTTTAACAGACAATGGGGGATAGGATAGCAGTGTCAAGAACTGTGGTAGTGTGTTCCTCTCACACAGGATCCATTGATTTCAGAGGACCTGGAAATCTTTCGCTGAGCATATATCTTTTTCTTCCATTCTTAATAAGAAAATTCTGTTGTCAGTTAAATCAACTTGTAGTCAATGATTAAATTTCCATTACTGTTGCTAATATTTGTAAGTTGGAATTTGATTTTTGCTGACAATTTTTTTTCTCTTAAATGAAACTGTAGACTCAGCTATGATAGAAACTTTGCCATGTTTTTGAGAAGTCTAACTTTCTCTCTGAATGCCATGTAGAAAAAACATAGAATGGCTTGGGTTGGAAGGGACCTTAAAGATCATCTAGTTCCAACCCCCCTGCCATGGGCAGGGACACCTTCTGCTAGACCAGGTTGCTCAAAGCCCCATCCAACCTGGCCTTGTTCTGTAATTTCATAACATTGCATATACAAATGGCATCTTTACCCCTTTAATGTACAGTCCTTTCATTCACTCCTCATTTTCCTTCATTTGTCAACCTGATTGCAGGTTTGGTTCAGAAAGATATATCTAGCAAAAAAATTTAAAATTTTAAAAATATAATGACTTGATGATATGAACCTCTCTTTATCCATTAACTTGTGCTTCTGAAACACCTATGGTTTCTGCCTCTCATAGATAAAGTCTGTGCTATTAAATTTATGTTAAATTCATCTTCCCTCTTTGTCACACCTAAATAACAATATGTACATGCAGTTAGACAAAGAAAAGTAAACTGATGGCTGTGACTCACAGAGAGAAGTCGCCGGCAAGCTGTTATTGTAAAATTTGGAGTAACGCATGGAAAGTTCTTCTCTGTTTTACTGTAATTCTTTTTGTGAGCTTCCTATATAATCTGACTTACATCTGTCAAAGGATATTGAGAAACCAAGCCCACAAAGAGCAATAAAAAGTCACCAGCCTAAAGCAGCTTTGACATAAAGCCAGGACAGACACTTGCAGCTGTATTTTCTATATCTAGCTTGTAAGGGCAGGCATATCTGGAGTTCAGGACTTCAAGAAAAAATATGATTGTTCCACTCTCAGGTATGAATCCATCTTTTCTTCACACTGCTTCTCTTTCCTTTTGTAAATAGGAAGATATATCCCCAAAATGAAGACTTATTTGATGGTATGGGCAAAGCAGTGAACAAAATATAGTCATTTTCACGGAAAAACTGCCCTATTAAACACAGATGACATGATCACAACCTTTTTTTCCCCTCTTTCTTTATTAATCTATTAATTAACTATATTCTTCTCTAGAAGGCAATGTCCCTAAAGGGAAGGAAATATTTATGAGAGGTCCAGCTGACAACATTAGCAGGTGAATCAGTTAATCATATGTTCTGGGTTAAACAGCATTACTGTTATATAGATGCTAGATCTCTGTTCTGGGGCACATATGCTGAAGAGAAGGAAAAGACAGCACCCCAGAGAAGAATGAAAGGTACCATTATTATAACTTGTATGACAGCACGATCTCGTTGATTATTCTCAGTATCTTATTTTAGTTTCTGTTTTAATTTCATTTACTAAAAATGCCAGCATATTTTCTGGGCTGACTGTCACTTACAGGATTTAGTAATAGATGCAGAGTAATACTTAATTGCTTCTGACTTCTTGCTATCTATAAATCTAAAGTTCATGAAATTGAATTTTTTAGTGTCTTTTCCCTCTCCTCTGCTGACACTTCTCACCTGTTACCAGCTAGTAACTTTAAAACTTGGGAGGTCAGATTTCCTATTTTACCTAGGCTCTCTCCACTTGATTAAAGTAATCTGAATGGAATAAAGCACTAAAGACTTTTCTAAGTAGAACAGGAGGGCTGAGGGAGGAGACCAAACGTATAATGTTGGCTTGATATGAAGGATAGATTCAGAGTTCAGGGCCAGAAAGAATCATTTGATGATCCTATATGACTTTACATCTCAGGGCAGTAAATTTCACCCCATTGTCCCTATATTGACCCTATAACTTCCAACTGCCTAAAACCAACCTTCCAAAATGACAAGAAGAAATAGGGCAATCTCAACTGCACTGGTATTCCCTTTCATTGTGCAAACATCTTCACTGTTATTACACTTTATTTCATATTCAAATATAGTGGTATCATCTTCCAGCCATTGGATAATGCTGTATCCCTTTCTGCTAGATTACAGAGCCTCTCAGTACGTGCCATTCATAAGTACAGAAATATACAAAAATTATAAAGGTTAATTAACCAAGCTCCATTTTAGGATCTTTATAGAGCCAACTTCGTTGTTGGTTTAAGACAGAGGTCCACAAAAATGTCTAAAATTAAACTTGAACAATATAAAACCTGCCTAGTTTCAGGTCGCATAATAAACTCCCAGCACAGACCAGGTCACAGTTTCTCCTGTAAACCTAACATCAGGTGAATGGTCATTGGTCTCACTTGTAAAAAGACACCAAAACTGGGGTGCCACATGCTTTCAGGGTTATCTTCAAGTAACACTGCACAAATACATACTTTGCACTTGTATTCTATCATCGTTCAAATAAAAGAACAGGACATACTCTGTGTATTAACTTTGTTCATGTTTGTTCTTCTACCGCTTAATTTGTGAAATTATACATAAGGAATCCCCTGACTCAGAGACTTGAAGGCCAGAATGGTCCATTAGATCATGCGGTATGACCTCATATATATCACAGATCATAGATTTCACCCAATTACCACTCTATTAAGTGCAGTAATGTGTGCTTGACAAATGCATATTTTCCAGAGAAGGAACTAGTCTTGATCTGGAGAAATCAAAAGATGGAAAATCCAGCATTTCCCCTGATAGTTCCAGCTTTTAATACTTTCACTGTTATTAATGCATGCCATAATTTTAATTCAAATTTGTCTTCTTTTAGCTTTCATCCATTAGTTTTTGTCATGCTTTTCTTCATTAGGTTAAAGATCTCTGTTATTTGACATTTTGTTCCTCTCCATCTTATACCCTGGAATTGCGTCACCTCTCAGTTTCTCTTTTGACGCACTGAATGGACCCAATTCTTAAGTTTCTCAGTGTAAGGAATATTACTCTAATCTCAACAACCTTTTTGTTTTTGAATTGAACCTCAAATTCACTTGTCCTTAGTGATTTGTCACTAATACTTTACCACAGCATTTGTCTCCAATATATTTTCTTACAGTAAGCATCACAATGCAGCTAAATTCATCTAGTCCTTTGCAAATGCCATATGCACATTGAACTACAGGGGGAAAAAAGATATAAACATCTAATGCATTTTGAAAATTATATGAATGCAACAATAGGCTACATATTTTTTAAAAAATTAAGGTGGATATTTATAATTCATTTGCCTCAGCCTCCTCAGCTGCAAGTCTTCCACCAGGAAGTGGTTATCTTCCCACTGGCCACAGAATGACGTGACCAGATGGTAAATACAATGTATTGCCAGGATAGCACATTCCCACTTACGTACAGAAGTCTCTCTACTCTACTATGTGGGTGGAATACAACAGTTCCTATCTTTAACGAAAGATCAATTTTGGTATAAGGGCCACAGATTTAAGACCCTGCTTGTGTACATGTTGAGTAACAGAGCTACAGAACGACACAGCCATGAAGAACTTACTAGAGAAAATTCCACCTTTGATTAGACACCAGAGGAAGGAAAGCATATCACAGAATCACAGAATCACTATGGTTGGAAAAGACCTGTAAGACCATCAAGTCCAATCATCAACCCAACACCACCATGCCCACTAAACCATGTCCCACAATGCCTCATCCACACGTTCCTTGAACACCTCCAGGGATGGTGACTCCACAACCTCCCTGGGCAGCCTGTTCCAATGCTTCACCACTCTCTCAGCAAAAACATTTTTCCTAGTATCCAGCCTGAACCTCCCCTGGCGCAACTTGAGGCCATTTCCTCTTGTCCTGTCGCTAGTCACTTGGGAGAAGAGACCAACACCCACCTCACCCCAACCCCCTTTCAGGTAGTTGTAGAGAGTGATGAGGTCTCCCCTCAGCCTCCTCTTCTCCAGACTGAACAACCCCAGCTTCCTCAGCTGCTTCTCATAAGGATTGTTCTCCAGACCCCTCACCAGCTTCGTCGCCCTTCTCTGGACACGCTCCAGCACCTCAATGTCCTTCTTGCAGTGAGTGGCACAAAACTGAACACGGCATTCGAGGTGCGGCCTCACCAGTGCTGAGGCTTTGAAAATAATTTTGTCTTTGACTGTGAGAACTTGACAAGAGCTCAAATGTAGCATGAGGTCAAGATGCATTTCTTCATAGTGACTCGATATTTGACCTCCTCGGCAGCCAATCAGTCATATATTTTCCAAAGATGCTTCAGTGCAGTGGATAGCATCCAAATGTTTCAAATTCAAGTTTGTGTCTGAAAATCATTCATTAGGAACTCAAATGCAGCCAAAACCAGCATGAGCAGAACTAGAGAATTTCTCCATGTGTTATGTTTCTGCCCTCCTGCAATAGCAGTGCCATCAGCTGCCTATGTTTTAATGATCACATGATGCAATGCAATGACGTATTTGTTACGTTCTAAGGTCTTCTTCCACAAGCTTCTGAGAGGAAACAAAACACAGCAGGCTGAACACACAGAAAACAACAGTTCGGAGGTCTGCATAGTACTAATGAAGCATCCTTAGCTATCACTAATTCACCTGATAAGTGCTGCTCAGCATAACTTCAAAAATCAGACAACAGCAAAAGAAATACTGGAAAGTCATCACTGGACTCGCAACCTTTCATGCCAGTTTCCTGCCAGTCTCCTATTGCATTCACCTAGTTTAATTCAATTAATTAACATTGGATTTCCACATTTTTTAAAAAGATCAGCAAGATCAGCTGCCATGTGAAATCACAAGGCCTGGAATGACAAAGAGAGTGTCAGAACATTAACCATAGCCAGGTGACAAAATGTTGGCTTGAAATATGGATAACTGTCTGTTGTAATACCATACATACTTATTCACATAGGCAATGCCAGTTGACTAAATATGCTCACTCTGTGAGAAAGAAAGACTATTAAGAAAGGAGAAAATGAGGTGTTTTGTCAGTTCTAGCTCTCTGGTTTCATTCTTAACATGGTCAGGCCAATACAATAGATCTATATCTTTATGTGCTAGTTTGACAAAAGAGAAAATCAGGTAGGTAGCTCAGGACAAGATAGGACTATGCTTTAAGTACCTAGAGAAAAATACTGCAGATCTAGAAGAACCAGTCACAAATTGATAACTTCCTCTCCCTCAGAAAAAAAAAAAAATTAAAAAATCATCATCATCATCATCTCTGATGGTCCTTCACAGTGACACTGGAAACTGCAGCTGTTCAGTTTATTTCCTGTGTAAGATATTTATCATAGTAGCAATTTCTAAAGGTAATGATCACTATGTATCCTTTCAACAATGTATGTATTTTGGTCTTCAAAATCAACTGTTTGCTTCCCTTATAATTATCTGCTTTAATGTTTCCAATGGTATTATTTGGGGTTATTTTGGATGATTTTGTCTGCATGACAAAGATTCTACTGCAGCTTGAAATTGTGGAAATAAAAAAGTGTCAAATGCTTCACAAAAATATGACAAACACATGTGTAAATAGATTTAAACAGTCACCCAGAGAAGCAGGAGGAGGTACTATATTTTCCACTGGCTGTATTTCCATTGCTTTCCCCTTGGAAAGTTTTCCAATTTAATGTCTCCAAAGGAACCAACTAAGAGGTCATACAAGGAATAGCACAGAATTAAGTGTACTGTGACGTACTCAAAGCCCCATGCTTGTCCCAAACTCCCATCCATTTACTGAATCCCTTTCCCAACCCAGTCAACACCATTTTCCTTACTTGAGTTAAATTCACAGCGTTTGCTTCCAAATGCCTTTCCCAAACAGCAGATTTCCACAAGACTGTCAATGTTTGTATTGACAATGAGCACCCACACTGTAAAAGTTACCAAAAAAGAGCTCATTAACCCACTGATCTCAAGCTTGTTGCTAATTTTCTTCTCCTGCATTCAAGCCTTATTCCATAAATGTCACATGTGTTGCGTTTGTTTGGTGAAATGTATAATTTCTGGAGATTTTGGTCAAAATTGTTTAACAAAAATACAATTTTTCATCTTTTAAAATATGTTTAAAGCATCCAGTGGAATTATATTAAATATATCTCTTTTTTTTCTATTAGCTATTACAGACCTTCTTCCATAAGGAAGTAACCAACACAAACCCCAGACCTAACCTAGCTCCAAAACAGCAACCTGTGGGCTGATCTTTAATAATATCACAAGATTTGCCAGAAAAGATGAGACTAATTGTCAGTTTGTCCTAGTATTGCCCTTCCTGCAGAGGCAAGTGCCTGTGCTGCAGGAGAGGATGAAAATCTTTTTAGGTATTTGACTGCTTGTACAGTAATTCCAATGGCATGCCTTAATTTCTGATCCCCAAAGGCAAATGTTTGATCCCCTGGAGTGCTGGATTTGACTATCACTAGTTTTGATTACGTAGCCACAAACGTTGTTGGTAGTCAAAACATGATGCAGTCCTTCTCTCCAGTCAGTTCCAGTAAATTGCGTCAGTGACCACTGACAGAAAATACCACGATGACTAAACTCTGTGTAAATGTTTCCTTTCATTGGCTTTAAATATAACAACCTGTGATGCAAGAGTCCAAAAGCAGAGCTGGATGAGCTGCATCACAGAAGAAAGGCACGACAAGAAGAGTCAGCAAAAATCCGAAGCAGAGTCCTGGGATTCCTCAACCAAGTTCTCCTTCATATTAAACTGTCGTGTGCTTTTTTCTCTCCTAGTTCTACAGCGGACCATGAACAGTAATATTACTGTCCTGATAACATTTTGTGCCTATCGTTCAGAGACTGCACACAAACAGAGAAGCAGGACACAGTTTGTCTGAGTCTCAGACCCTCTCTATCCTCACTCACCGTTACTAGGGAAATGACACTGAATCATTCCTGCTGTGCTGCTCCCACCAGCAAACCATATAATGAAGAAATTTGATTACACAAAACATATTTGGGGTCTAATGGTTATGTAGCAGAAGAGGTCCACCTACCACATAGTTGTTAAGCCTTAAAGTTACTCTGAACAATCAGTCGTCATTCATTTAAGGGGATATTGCCCACACAAAAACTAAAACTGAAAAAACCCCACCCCAGCACCCTTGAAAATGTTTGGCATAATGCCTTCAGATTATAACATAGAATTATTAACACACCTGATGTATTTTAGGTGTTTGAGATAGATGTTTCTGCTTTGCTACTTCTCTTGGACTCCAAAGTGATAAATCCATGTTTAAGAACTTGCCCTGGTGAAGTCCTCAGCTAGATTGGACAATTTTATTAAATTAAACTAGGATGGATAGTTTTGCCATCAGGTTTTGGTTTGTTTCACCTTCAGCTTTTCATAAAAAACAAAACAAAATAAAAAAAAAAAACAACTATGCCTGGATTATTTCCATTTTGATCAAATGTGTGAATAATTTTTTCCCAACTAACAAATTAGAGAAATATTCAGGGAATTGGTTCAGTTTATTCCTGATGGTGTGGAATCCTCTTTTAAAAGCACACTAAACCTGGGACTACAGAAGTATCACAGGATTCCTTTAACACACAAAATTGGTCTAATAAAACTCAGTGTAACTCCTGGTTACAGTAAATGTCTTCAGGGATACCTTGTTTTAAGAGTTAACATCAGCTATTTATCCCTTTAATAAATGTACTGACCTTTTCCCAATTTCTAAGAAGAAGCAGGCCTGAAGTTTCAAAGTTATTTTAAGAATAAACAGCTAGGTAACCTCTGCAACAGAGGATCTTCACTCCGAAATGTCACAGCAATGGCTAGGTGCAGGCAGAGAGCACCCAGGAAAGAGAACCGTTCTGTGAGTTTTACTGCCATCTGAAGTCTTTGCGTGGATGACCTGAGGCATAAACTGAGACTCTTTTCTCTTCCTTTCTTTCTCTCTTTTTCTTTTTATTTAAATCAGGATTCTAGAAAATAGTACTTCTGGGCCTCAGTGAAACTCACTTTGGTTCATCAGGAATAAAAGTTATCAGTTGGTTTAATTTATTTAATTTTATTTCTACAGAGAATCTGGCGAGTTCTATGCAAGTGCAAAAATATAGGGGGAACAGTGTTCAGCTTCAAAGAGCATGGAGGTTGGGAGGGTGAAACACAGTTTACTGTATGGAACCTTTTTTTTTTTTTAATTTGCCTTGATGGAAGTTGACAGCTCAGCCTGTATTTCAGCTCTGTCCACGGGCAGTGAAATGTGTGAGAAACCAATACTCTGAAAATTCTCATATGCATATGAAAAATCATGCTATGAAAAGGGGCCAAGGGATTAGGACAAGATAAATTTATACTAAGCTTTACACATTCCATTGACAAATTTGCTGTTTTTGCGTTGTTGCCTCCGACCTCCTGGTTACCGAGGGGATGACATTAAACTGGGAGAAAATGGCTTATTATGTGTGATAAATTCAAACAAAGATGACGCACTTTACCCACCAAGTATATCTAAGAAATTGTGAGGAAATGTCAAGCATTTCAAAAGAAAGCTGCCGTAAATTCTGATGCTGGAGACTTTAACGAATTTCTGCCAGAGTAGAAAGGTCTCTTTGTTTGGACTCAGCTGACACTCAGCGTGTGGAATATTATGAGCTCGGGGGTCACATAAAAGCTACGGGAGAAAGAAAGAAAACTGTGGATGTGACAAAACTCAGGCACTAGAGGGCTGAGAACTGGCACGAAGACTTTGCATTGACTTAGTGCAGACGGTACATGGGAATCGGCACTCGCATCAAAAAAGGTTCAGAACAAACATCCGTCCCCTTCTGCTCACTCTCGCTCATTCCCACTGCCCCCAGTATGCGGACTTGGTCTTTAGGCAAGACTTGTTTTGCCCTGATTTTATTTTTCCTTGTGTTACAGTGAAGTTTTAGGAGAGAGGAAAGATTGGGGGAAAAGGGCGGGGGGATCCAGACCCCGGAAAACCTCCTGTCCTGCTGATGTTACATAATTGATGAACAAATGATCACACGTTGTATCCCTGATTCAGGTCAGGAGGTGGCAGGAGGAGGAAGTGCTGTCAAATGTTTGAAAGAAAAAGGAGGTAGAGGAGTAGCAATGAGACCCCCTGCCACTGTGGCAAATTAGCTATTTCACAGCGATGTTTACACTATATAGTGCTTTTCACATTCTGACCCCGTGGGTGCGGGCAAGATGGAGAGGGCAAAAATGACAAAAATGATAAGCTAAAGCAATGAAGAAGAGCAAGTGAAACAAATTTGGAGCTCCCTTGCTCCCTTCCTGCTCCCATATGCCCAGCAGTACTGGGTGTCATGGAGGAGAGCTGGTGGTAGCCTCCTCACCCCCAAAAACACCTCATCAGCGGCCCTTGCATGTGGCATTGGAGGGGTTTTTGGTAACGTTACCTTCGAGCAGGGGAGCAGCATGACAAGACACACTTAATTTGAAATGTTTACAGACTGTGTAGCTAAAAAAATCAATAAGTAACTGACAATTCATTATGGAGAAAGGTTGTTTTAAATTTACAAGTTTGTTTTAAATCTAAAATATCCTCTTTCTTATTTATTTATTTCAAGGGGAAAAAAAAAAAAGAAGGGGAAAAATAATCCCAGTAACAACAACAGCACCACACTTCTGCCCCCTGGATATCCCTCAGTCAGCTCCAGAGATCTACGATACCCTGTGCCTGCCGGAATAAGCACCTCTGTTTGGAGGTGACACGGTTTTTCCCAGCCTCTCTGACAACGGAGTATTCATTACACTCTGAAAAGGGGATGTATGCACTAGGTAAAACAGCAGATTCCACCTCTCCTCGGGGTTTAGCTTTTTTAATGAAGTAAATAATAAACAGAACAATGCAAATTGCAGCTGAGGCTTTGCCGTCTGTAAGATCTTTTGGGAGGGTCTCTCTGCTCCAGCCCACAGGTCCCTCTGCCCAGAGAGCTGCATCTGCTTCTTTCCTATCCACAATGTGTCAATAACAATCAGTCAGCGGCTTAACTTGGGCATCTAGCACCTGTCAAGAGAGAGGATCAATGGGAGAGCCTATAGCCCTGTGCCACCCCTGCGCTTTACCCAGCTCTGAATCCTATAGTACAAATCCTCTCTAAAAAATGGCATGCAAAATTTAAATAACTTGCATATTGGCCTGGAAAGGCATTTTTAGGCTTCGTCATTACAATGGTTGCTATATACCATTATAAGGGCATTCATACCAAACTAAGCTATGCAAATTACACATGACCACATGCTTTATTATAAATATGTGTATATTCCAGTATTCATGCTTGACACTTTGAGTCTGTGGCTAGTCCTAAAACGGGCATGTGAAAAGGATAAAAAATGATAGGCCTGAATCATCCTGTCTCCTGCAAAAACAAAGGCAGCCAGTAAGGCCCACTCCGGTTGACAAGCATTGATGACAATGGGAGCGTTAGCCCAAGGCTGAAGTGTTTTGATAATCCCACCTATAATGACTGACTGGAAAGTTGCCAGAATTCATGAAAATGTGTTCATAATTTTCTTTTCTGCTTTATCAGCCCAGCATTTTGATTCATAAACTTACTATATTAATAGCATTAATAAAATAATGAACAGCCATCTTACTGTTTACTTTGACATGAGGTTAAACATAACCCTTCCCTTACTTATGGAAAACCCATTAGCTTTTACAGACACCGCAAATTTTATGTGTGACGGTTTAGCAAAACACAATTCAAATGTTCGGACAGAAAGCGCAAGTATCTCCACTTGAACTGACCAATCTTGCAGCTTCATTTGACAGGAAGAGAGTCCTGTTCATTTACTACTTTATTACATTGACAAACAAATCTCTTCATCCCCTGCTAAAGAAGACTTTATATAAAAGACCACATTCTGTTTGCCAACCTCTCTTTAGGCACTTAAATATTATTTTTAATTCTCCAGTTCAATCCCTCCTCAACAACTGCAAGAGCTGAAACATCTGTCATTTCACAATCCAGCAATCCCTAAAGAGTCTTGTCCTGAAATAAAGAAACGCAAAGGCTGATTTTTATCCTTGTGTTTGGCAAGATGTCACCACAATGTTTTCCACAAGTCAGAGGCCTTGACATTCCTTCAGCGAATCTCTGTTAAGCCACAAATTGAACCCCTCTGTAGAGCAGGTATCATTGAGAACATTTCCCCATCTATCTTTACATAGACACGCACATGCATATAGAGAGTTTACAGGATCACTGACAATTTCCTTGTCCAAAGCCTGCAACTTGTTTTCCTAAAACAAGCATTGATTTTTATTTTTTTTTTGTGATTGATAATTAATAAAGTAATGACGGGATTCAGAAATCAAAGTTTTGGTTCTCCATTTAACTCCAGAGTTTCAGTATTAAAAATACTGCAGCTTGAGAATATTCTAGGCTAGATGAGGAAGGGGGGTGTAGTGCTATCTTGTCCATCCTAAATACATCCAAGAGCAAAAGTCAGCAGTTTATCCCTCCTGAAACCCATTGCTGTGCCTTGGGATGGTACTGATAGGAGAAAGAAAGACAACTTTGTATGTGGTTAAGAGCAGTCAGAGCCAAAACAGCAGGGAGATCGTTAGAGAGGATGGAGCTGGAGTGGCAGTGAGAAGAAAATGAGGACAAAATACTTCTGCAATTTGCTGGTAAGCAAGATAAGTGGCTTAAATTAATTACCTCCTTCTGCAACCCCTTCTTTTATATATACTTATATAGATACATTATTTACATTTAATTTCTTTACATTACTGTGATAACTCTACAAAGAATCAGTGTTGTGCTCTGGACGACTGCACCAGAAACTAAAATTATAACTATATTCAGACCTCCCTTCTCCATCCCCTTCCCAACAGCCTTCCATTAAAAAAAGAAAAGCAGCAGACCAGGGAAGATGCTGTTCACCTCGCCCTTGCACTCCTCTCAGTCACAGTTTCCACCTCCCCCTTGCCAGCAACTCATTATAACATCCCCCCTGACAGTCCCCTCCAGTTGGGTTTGGATCCCTGATCTACTTTCTCTTTTCCAGTCCGCTGCTTGTTTAGGTCCAGCAACTGGGCAACTGAGGGCACAGGAGAGGCAAGCTCCGTCCTCATTTCTGCTGCCCAGACCCATTCTCAGCCACAGGAATCAAAACAGTCTTTAGGGCTCTAGTTTTCCATATACAAATCCTATATTTTCTTCATCTGCTCTAGAAAAAAGTTCCAGTTTGAGAAAGCATGTATTGACAAAGAGTTTTAGCACAGAAAGCAGTAAATACCCCCTAATAATCAGCAATGCTACCCTGGCTACCTGTAATATTTTAATTGGAATTACACAAAGTTGGTTGGGTTTTTTTTTAATTAAAAAAGAACATTTCTCTCTGGCTTTTTTTAGCTAATATTTTCCATTTTAACTTGTTCTACTCTAAATATCATTGTCAAGTCACAGCTGGGTAGTGAAATATCCAACAGAAACTGAAGGAGGGTGATACTCTAATTATAAAATGGAAATATGTCTCCAAAAGGGGAACTGGCTTCTGAAAAAAAAAGCCTGCCTTAAACTTTGGCCATAGTGGAATATCCATATGACTTGTCATTAATGCGTTGGAGGCAAAGGTGCTTTTTACAAATAAATTAAAAGGAGGCCACAGTTTATTGACCTATCAGTCCCTATATTGTAAAGATTTCTTCAATACAAAGAAGAAAATACAAAGAACAAACTGTTCAGTGCCTGTACTGGAAGCAAGAAGGGTCAATACATTTAGTCCCATCTTTCATAGAAGGAACTGAGGAAGACTAGGGAGGGATGAGAGTCTCATGTTTACTCAGTTGCGTTTTATTTAACAGAAGTCCCTGATGTTGCAGAACACCAAGCTGTTGTTTTTGTTAAATAATTAAGGCTGTCTAGGAATCTGTTTCACAAGCCAGGTGCAAAATTAAAAAGTTCCAGGCAGGAAACAGGAGATCACTGTACTCTTGAAAGCAAGTAGATACCAAATAAAGATTATGTAGCAGTACCCACTAAATTTTTTAATGCCTTCCAACCAAAGCTGAAGCCATGAAACAAGGCAATTACAGACGAGCAACACAGAACAAGAGATGTCAGTGGTCATGCCCTGCCAATAATGTTCTGGGTATGAACTGAAGTTCCTGATAAAGTGGAATAATTTAGAAAAACTTTAAATCATCACCTGCATAGCTACACTTTCATTTTAAATCAGATCTCTTGAAATACCCCTCCTCCCATATCTGACTGTGGCTCACTTTCCACCAACAGACATGTGACCAAGATTTATTAAAGGAAAAGTCTTACGAAAGCATATTTCAAAGTCTCCTGGGTGAGCTATCATAAAAGCTTCATTTTCAAGTCTTTCTGCCAGTATGCAATCTAATAAAGAAGTTGAATCAAAAGCCTGTAAGTGAAATGCAAATAGTAATTGTGTTCTGGATGTTTAACAGTGATGCATTAAATAAAAAGATATGATATTAATATAATAGGCACCTACTGAGCAGATTCAGAAATATTGGAGACACTCTCCAGTTACTCCTTGATATGTCTTGAGCAGAACTGAGGCTTCATACAGAATTAGGTATTCACCTGGAAAATTACAGCTATTGTGGGAGGTGTTCTGTAGTGAGACATTTTGTTTCACCTACTGCAGATTCAGTTTCAGTCCTTCTCTTGACTATAATATGCATTGTACTTGGCCCCATTTGAATAGCTGTGATTTTATTTAAGTCTTTCCTCGGTTGTGGTTTCATGGTCACTTAAACGTAGCATAAACCTGTAGAACCACAAAATGGAATGGCCCTGAGCTACTTCCTTCATGTTGCTGCTACATCCTTTCTGCCATGATGATTAAGAATTATGGAGAACAGGATATTGAGGGGAGACATACTTCATCTTCAAATATACCACAGCCTGACACAATGAGGAGTGTAATAAACTTTTCTCCATTTTTACCGGCAATAAGACCACCAGTATGCCTAAAATGCAAGAAGGAAGATTTAAGCTAAGCATTAGGAAAATCTTGCAATGGTAAAATAATGAAGCACTGGGATGGGCTGCCTAGGAAGCTAGTGCTTTTTCTGTCACTGCATTGTTTTTAAAAGCAAGCAAGACAAATACTGCCAGGAATGGTTTATGTACTGTTGATTCTGCTTTGGGGCTCAGAGATGGGGCAGGTGACCTCCTGGGGTCTTTTCCAGCCCCTATTTTTTATGATTCCATTTGTGTTGAACAGGAAGTAAGGATTATATTCCAGTATAAATCCAAGTAGCAGCAAATCCACCACAATCTGTACTTTAAAGTAGATGTGAGTGATGTTTGCTGCACCTTCAATAAAGGGAGATGGTAGAGCCATTTATAACTTCCTCCTCCCTGTTTTCTCACCTCTCCCCCCCGCCGCCCCCGACAGTGAAGAGTCTGAAATCAGCTGAAGAACTATGGCTTTCTCAGACATCAAACCATGACTGATATTTGCTCAGACTCAAGACACAGAAGTTACTTCATTTTCCCCATGGACAACTATCCATAATCTAGACTTAGAATTAAAAGCATTAAACGTAGCCAGCCTTTTTTCTCGATGAAGGGGAAAAAAAAAAAAAAAAGAAAACACGAATTTTGCCTTGACACTATTTTATAATTTTTCTATAGGTAAAATTTAATTTGGAATCCTCACTATCTAACTTTTCTGTCACCTCAGAAGGAAATATCCTGAACTCTTCTTATGAACTTTCAATCACATCGTGCAAAACACTACGCTAATCTTGTTGCTAATACATATATCTCACAATTGCAGATTCACCTAAGGCTGTTAAAATCTTCTGGTCAATCATGAAAACCAAAATGGTAGTTAGAATAAATATATTCTAAACATTTTCATAAATCAATGTCTCTATTTTAAAGCAGATGTACAGATGTCATATTTACATAATTTATCAAAAAGGATGAGTAAATCTTGGGATGTTCTTGCATGTCAAGCCATTGAGTATACAGAAAGCATACAATCTTAATGTTACAACTTCAGTAGCAAGAAC
Source organism: Gavia stellata (assembly GCF_030936135.1). Taxonomy (NCBI): domain Eukaryota; kingdom Metazoa; phylum Chordata; class Aves; order Gaviiformes; family Gaviidae; genus Gavia; species Gavia stellata. Next base: position 104,529,291 of record NC_082596.1, read on the forward strand.
AGATTTAAAAAATAATACAGTTGTACCATTATGGTATATAAATCCTGTAGTGCAAATGAAAATTCTGACTGGTGAATTCCATTTAAATGTTTAACTATCAATATATCAGTTTTCTTTCTTTAACATTTAAATTTAGTAATTAGTTTCACAAAGAAAATACAATTTATTTGCTACTGTCTGATTAGCAAGTTCAAACATGGCTTCCTACACCCTAATCAGTCAGAGTGTATAATGATTATTGACAGATACCTAAATGACTTATGGTTCGTGTTCTCAAAACTAGCTTGCACCTCAACAAGAAACATGAGTTTGCAGTTGATGGTCTTTGAACCCAGAGTGGAGGAGGATTTTCTAAAAACCTGTCCCTAAAAGCAATTATTATTAACCCAAATAAAATTTTACTAATATACAGAATATCACTCTTCATACACTGTCTTACTCAACATCATCTGGAAGTTAACAAACTTTCTTATTAATGTTCATATGTTAATAAAGTTCATATTAATGATGAATCCTTTCTTAGAATACAGGCTTTCATGGAAGTTATTTTCTACAGTATTCAAACTCTGAAGTATAGGTGACAAAGAACAGAACACTTAGAAACAATGCACCTTGTAACTGAAATTAAATCTGGGCTTTGAAACTTTGTCTCATTTCCCTCTGCAATTAGGTTTCAAAATTCCATCAAACTTGTATATATCCTTATTAAAATGTTTAGAAAAAGTAAACACTAATGTGCAGTCATAGTTTTCCTTCAAAATTTCAGTGAATATTTATGTACGATTTTTTTTTTTTAAAACGCATTCTACCTACTATCATTTAAAACTCCTTTGGTTCTTTTATGTAAAACTCAACAGATTTGACCAGGCTACAAAATCACTGTATCAACACACAACTCTCTCAGAATGAACATGAATATGACAATGGGCTTGGAAAAGGGAGGAAGACAGAATTCTGTGTAGTTTGTTTAAAATCTATAGTAGGCATGCTAGTAAGAAGGAACTGAGGAAGTTTCTGGAAAAAGCCTCTTTTCACAGTGGATCAGAAATGGAACTACATCATACTGATGTCTAGGAAAGTTCTAATATCTACCAAGGCCCAAATACCATTGCTTATATTTATTCCCTAAAATAGATCTCAACGGAAGCAATTTCTAAACAGTTATAAAACCAGCTGTCACACTATGAATCATGTATCTTGCATTACACCATTACATTTCTGATAGTCACGCTCTTTTGTGGAGTTTTAATTCACTGGACTCTATGTGGCTCAAATCCCTTGGTTGCCCCAGGTCATCATGTCCAAACTGCCCCTGCTCCCTTGCAAGTTCATCGTCTCCAGTGTCATCGAGACCTGAATCTCCAAAGCCAGACTTCTTAAAAGAAGGTCTATCGTCTTTTTGGCAACAGCCTTTGCTCCTTTCCATGTCAACTCCTCAGGAAGAGGGGTGAACATCACATGTCTGAGTGACGTTCACCCATGAACATCCCATGACTCTTCACCAATGAGCTGGGTAAAGAATTTCTCTTTGTGTTTTCTTGTGGTCCTCCATAATGGAGAATAGCTATGAAGACGATCAATGCCAAAAGCAATGGACCTGATGCGGAGAGAGAAACTGGTTAAAACTTGAGGTTTAAGAGTCTTCATTAATGTGAAAGTAATGAAGGCCCATCCACTAACTAGAAGAAGCTGAGGTTGGAAGTGTGTTACATTCTGCTGCCAGGCACTATTTGGGGAGATCTTATTTAAAATGTCAGTCTGCTTGTAGACATTTGATGCTCCTCCAATACAACAGTTGGATCTTCACTGACTATAACAGAATTATTGCTGGCTTTTTTCCCTAACAGGCCAAGAAGGCCAGTGGCATCCTGGCCTGTATCAGAAACAGTGTAGCCAGAAGGAGTAGGGAGGTGATCGTGCCCCTGTACTCGGCGCTGGTGAGGCCGCGCCTCGAATGCTGTGTTCAGTTTTGGGCCCCTCACTACAAGAAGGACATTGAGGTGCTGGAGCGTGTCCAAAGAAGGGCAACGAAGCTGGTGAGGGGTCTGGAGCACAAGTCTTATGAGGAGCGGTTGGGGGAGCTGGGGTTGTTCAGTCTGGAGAAAAGGAGGCTGAGGGGAGACCTCGTCGCTCTCTACAACTGCCTGAAAGGAGGTTGCAGAGAGGTGGGTGTTGGTCTCTTCTCCTAAGTGACCAGCAACAGGACAAGAGGAAATGGCCTCACGTTGTGCCAGCGGAGGTTTAGGCTGGATATTAGGAAAAATGTCTTTCCTGAGAGACTGGTGAAGCATTGGAAGAGGCTGCCCAGGGAGGTGGTGGAGTCACCATCCCTGGAGTTGTTCAAGGAACGTGTGGATGTGGCACTGCGGGACATGGTTTAGTGGGCATGGTGGGGTTGGGTTGATGGTGGGACTTGATGATCTTACAGGTCTTTTCCAACCTTAATGATTGTGTGATTCTGTGATAAAGTTTCATTTGTCCTATAAAATGACTACTTGTTTCTCAATTATTTGGTAACAGGGCTTTCAAAGAAGAAAAGAAAATTACTTTTGAAATATCAAGAATATCACTCTGTTCTTTGACTATTATTGTGTGCCAAAGAAAAATCCATAGACACATTTTTGGTGAGCATAAAAATGAGATATAATAAATCAAACCAATGTTTTAAAATGGGAAACTTGGTTGAGGTTGTGTAGCTGGTGAAAAGGAGGTGTGATCCATGTCTGTTGCAATCTCCTTGTGCAGCTCAGAGTATCATTGTCGACACTTCTTTACCCTTCCTACTAAAGCTAGCAGCCGTTTGTCACTTCCAGCTTCCACTTGCCGTATTTATTTTAGTAAAACAAAGCCCATTTTAAAATGTCGTAAGAAATGATCATATTTTCTTCTGTTAATGTTTTGTGAATAATTCATTCCACAGTCAAGACCCTGTGTACATAGTTTCAGCCTGGGAGGAATTTTTATCAGATGTATAAGCTCTGGAAAATAAGAGGGTTTAGTGGAAATGCTATCTTTAAATTAATTATAGCAGTGCTAGCAGGCACCATTATACTGTAATAGTTTATGAAAATTCCCAGATAGCAGTAGATTACATCAATTGTAATATGACTTTTTATGTTATGTTCTACAAATACTCATAATTTTTAATGGTTTCAATGTGACTTCCATAAGAATTAGCACAGAGGACACCAGGATGCAACTTGTGAGAAAGCATCAGCACCCACCACAGACTCATTTGGGTTCAGTGGTACTTTCTGAACCCTGCTGTATTTAGTCATGCTTTTAAATTACCTTTTTTTAATTTTTCTTCTTGTCCCACTCCCCCCCTCCCCACAAGTGACATGCCAGGAAACAATTCTGTTTCTCTAAAATCCATCTAGTCACAAAGGTAATATCACTGGCTGATTACTACTAAATGGCAATTAGTTTTCTCAAAAAAAAAAAAAAAAAGACTTTTTTGTAGTGTAGAAACAAATGTTGAGACTAGACTCAGCTTTCTAGCATAGAATAGAATAACTTAAGTTGTAAGGGACCTTTAGAGATATCAATTCCAACTCCATCTCAAAGCAGGTTCAATTAGATCACGTTGCTAAGGACATTGTCCAGGCAAGTTCTGAGTATTTCCAAGGATGGAGATTCCACAACCTCTTTTGGGCACCTGTGCCAGCTTCTGGTCACTGTCATGGTGAAGAATTTTTTCTGATCACTGATCATAATTTCCCTTGTTGCAACATGTGACCATTGCATATTGTCCTGTCAGTGTGCACCTCTGAGAAGAGTTTATTTCTGTCTTCTCTGACCCCTCCCATTAAGGAACTGTAGACAGCAAAATGATCCCCCTCAGCCTTTTCTTCATAACGCTGAAGAAACTCATTTCTCTCAGCCTCTTCTCATATGGCATGTCCTCCAGCTCCCTGACCATCTGTATGTCAATGCCTTCCTTGAATTGGGAAGCCTCAAACTGGACACAAATGCCACAGCGAGAGGAAGGATCACTTCCCTTGACCTGCTGATCGCACTTTTGCTAATACAGCCCACTATGGTGTTGGCCTTCTTTACTGCAATGGCACACAGCTGACTCATATTCAACCTGTTCACCAGGACCAACAGGTTCTTTTCTGCTATTGCCTGAAAACCAGCCCTGTCCTGCAGCTTATTGGTCACTTTGCTCAACTAGGTACAGCCCACAAACCTTAGTTAAACAGTATTGCTCCAGCTACAATCCCTGATGGATGTCACTCTTAACTGGCTGCCAGCTGGACTTTCTATCACTGATCAAAACCCTTCAACCCCAATGGTCCAGACAACTCACCTTAATGTCCACTTACCCAGACCATATGTCACTAATTTAACTATGTTGTGGAAGACTGTGCAAGTGTTTCATGCGTTTGGAAATTACTTTCAAGAGATTTGTTCCATAACCTTCCCTGCATCCTTCACAATAATAATGTATTCACCTTACATAGGTGAGATTCATTTCATTCAAGTCTAAAAGGCACAGCTTAGATGTTTACCTTAGGAAGAGATGAACTGTAGATTAGAAGTGCCAATTTCTCAGCATTGGCTGCAGAACTAATTTGCATAAGGACATCTACAAGAGGACAGATTCTGCCCCGTGTACCCTATTGCCCTGGGTTCCTATTCTTTCTGTGTATAAGCTAGTGTGGTTTGTCCTATTTTCTTATGCACAAGACAGAACCATTTTAGAAATACCCAATATTTGTAATAACATTCATATCCTGCTCAAGATTACTCTTCTTTGGAGAAGCCCCCTGCTTACTCTAGCAGGCATAACCCAAATACCTGTAGAAATGCTAAGGCAATATCCATGGCTATACCCTTTTCCTGCGTGAAGTGTGTTTTCTTACTGTGCCGCTGCAACTGACTACTTCAGAAGAGAAATAGGACCTGCTTGGATTTATAGCACAATTAGATGCTCAATATAAAATTCTCACCCAGGGGAAGTCTACCTGCTCAGCCCTAACACCTCAGTTTGTCCTTGAGTTTACAAAGCTGAAGGAATGCAGGGAGAGAAACTTCTACATATCTTGATTTCACCCAGACATACATAAAAAATTAGCATAATCAACATGTGTAGCTAGGAAAAAACCCTTTACATTTCTTGACTAAGTTAAAACAAGAACAGCTAAAGGTTCTAGTTTGTTGCGGTCAGCTCCACAAATTCAAAAACAATCTCATACAAACATCTTCACAAAAAAGTATAAAGCATTTTTTAATTTGAATAATCAAAATAAATAACCCCATCTCTCTCAAATCTTTTATATATATATATACACACACTCTAAATTGTAATAAGTCAGTACTAATATATTTGCATAACTTTCTTTTTTCATTATTCCAAAAAGGGAGAGAGAGACATGGCTTCAGTATTTACCAAAAACATCAGCAGTTGTATTACATCTCAGTGTAAAGGTTCGTCAGGCTACGCTTCACAAAAAAAAGCTCTTTGAAATCCACTTTTTTTCCTTTCCCCTTTCAATGCATTAGAATAAAAAAATGGTTTAAAGCACCATGCCATTATTTTAGAGCTTAAACAGTTAAATGTTTTATACAGGAACATCAAAACCATATATGCTTCAGACACCCAGCATTTTTTTAATGGCTTTCAGATAAAACAATTTATTTATGCAATTAACAACAACATGCAATTTCTAATAATTAGCCGATAATAGTTATCCACAAAGTACTTTATAGAATTGCCTTCTGAACTGCATTCATTCTGTAGGGAACCACTGAAAATTAGACTATAAAATTACCAGAAAATGTACTGCATTAACAAGAATTTTCTGTATTTTTTTCCCCTACAGATTTATGGACTTGAATATTTGTAAACATTTGTTTTCGGGGAAAGCATCAGGTCCAATCATCTCACATTTATACAAAGAAAGAAATACTGCAGCTGCATTTTCTGAAAAATTATATTTAAACTAACTTTTTCAGCAAAAATATGGGATAGAGTATGTACACATTGCTGTTTTGCAAACTGTACATTTCAAAAAATAGCCATTAGTTTCTTCTCAAATGATAGCAAGTTTGGGGCGTTTTAATGGCCTTATGACTACTAAGCATTTTGAGTTTGCACTTTCGAGCTTTCCCTGACCAAAAAGGCAGGTAGAAACAGTATTTATGTGAAAGTTCAAGCTTGCGCCTGATTTGAGACTTCTGGACCTAGAGCTGAAGCACCTTGCTAGTTTATGATAAAGCCAAAAAACCTGGGAGCAGGTTTAGGTGGGATAGTTGGGTGCTCTCAGTTCAGCAAGGCTTATACAGCTCGATTTAAAACAAAAGTCAAAGGTTCCATTTACTAAGTCCAGGCACATAAGCCTACTACAATCTCTCTCCTCTTTTACACATAGGTTACAGAAGAATTAGGCTATTTCTCTGACTTCTACTGGCACAAGAACACTTTTGAAAAAAACAAAAGATCTTTTTTGTGGTTCTTCTTTTAGATATGGCTAACGGTCTGAATGAATGCTAGAAGGGCTAGAAGGAAAAGGCCAGAGGGCCATTTTCCGACCTTGTTAAGCTGATACCATTAAAGCGCAGAAATATTTTGAAATTTACATTGAAGTATTTATCTGTATCTGGATAAAAAGATTTTGTTTTCTGTGCTCTCAGAGGTATCTATGTCTCTGATCTATCTGGACTTCTGGAACTTACTTCTAAGCAGGGCTCTGAGTGTTGCCTCTTGTAGACCAGCCACAACACAGAGGGCAAGTGACAAATAATTGTTCTATGAACATATTTTCTTGATATTAAAGGATATGCCAATCCAATAACATTGCAGACTTTGAAGAACATACTTTATTTATCTATATTAGTACAAAAGAAAATATTCTTTAAGTGCTTGTCCTGTTGTGTGCCTACCAGCTCAGGAAGGTGGTGAAATACCATCCAGCCCTAGAGAGAACAGCTCAGATAAAGCCAACAAAAGCAGGTTAATAATGTAAAATTGAAAGTTAAGCTTTACTTTGAAGACAACAGGGAATAGTGATGAGCTGGGGTAGCTACTAGGAGCAAGTCCTGAAGTGGTTCCAATTAAAGCGAACTTTCTCTGCCTTAGAAGGTGTGGCTTCTGACCATATGATGAAGTTCCTCAGAATGGCTGATGTAGAAAGTATCAACAATTACAAACTGGCACTTGAGGGCAAAAAGATGGGACAATGAGAAGCACACACATTTAATCCGGAAGACAAAAAAAGGGGAAAAATAAATGAAAATCTTTGAAAAATCATAGTGAGAGTAATTTAAAGTTTAAGAATGAGCTGACAAATGTAGAGACAAAAAAAAGGCAAATGGTATTTCAGTTCACAAAATTATATTTTATAACAATACATGCATTCATCTTGTGGACTGGTAATGTTGAAGATATCTTCTTTGTGCATTGACAATATTCCTGGTTCTTCTGACAATGATCAGGACTAATCTGGCTTTGAGCAAGGGGAATGAAAGTCAGGATATTCTGAAGAGGAAGTTTCCCCACTACTCTGGGAGTTGCCATCATTTCCTCTCACTTGATCCATATAAACATGCTTTGCATGATAACCTTCACATTCTTCCAACAACTGCTCTATTTTCTTAGTTGATATCACATCTGGGAAAGTCACAATGTGCCTGTGAGTTCTTGGGACTCCCAGAGTCTGTTCAGATTCCTTCTGGAACTATTTCTGAATAACTCCTGTGTCATTCAAGTGCACTTTTTAATTTTCTAAAAATAAAGGCCAATTATAATACAAAATGGTAGTATTCGAGGTCTCTTTAGACTTAGTTAGGCCAATAACTGACAAACTGAAAAAAGTCCTGAAACCAGAAATCTGTTTGTATGACATGCACCATATTTTGTTCCTAGTCAGTACACCAATCCTATCATCTATTAACACTAGCCAAACAAGATGAACTAAATATTCACGCCTTTTACCTGTGTAGTAAGTCTCCCTTGTGTTGGTAACTCTAAAACACTTCTGGGTACAAATTCTCCCAATCGCCTGTCATAGAAGGTGGAATTCATACTGATTACTTAGGGGCCTAATTTAAGATTCTTGCTCCTATAAAACACACCAACAAAATGGTTAGCTCAAGGAGAGTGACTTTCAGCATATAACCAAGGTGCCAGTAGCTGCTCTTTCACAACATCTACTTTCCTCACTACCTAAGCAAGGAGTTTAAGATTCTAATTTAGGTATCTGAGTGCTTGTCTAAATGAGGTAATATAAATATTCTTGAATCATCTATGCATCCATAGTTCTGTCATTGCTCTAAGTTTCAGCAGAAGCTGGGACACCAGATTTTACATTCTCGTATAGTCCAACCAGGGCAGATGCAAATCAGCTAATTCTGTACATCTGAACTTCAGCTTCAAAACTTTCTGTGGAGCCCAAGAGTGAGAGATGAAGTCAAGGGTTTTACATTTGGTCCAGTCTGAGTTCACAAGACCCCTCAGTATCAATTTCACTTCCAAAGCTAGTTGGCTTAAAAATCCCCCAAGTATGGAAATCACTTAACACCTTGTAAAAAAGCCATAGTGATCATTTATCCCTGCCAGAGATCTATGGTATATTTTCTCTCTGACCTAAATTGGGGATAAGATTACTTGATAAGACAGAAACAATGTAGCAGAAAAAATGGTTGGACTTCTGAGCTCTTTCCTTTCTATCTGCAGACATACATACGTGTTAGCACACAGTACTCTCCCAAGAAGGCAGGAGAGAAGGGTAGCGATGAAGCACAATCCAGATTAATTTGGCTACCACTTACCTTTTCCAGAACTGTCCCTTTTCTTTCATTAAGAAATACTCAGAGAACATCCCATTTTGCTTAGCCTGGTAAAATAAGCCTTCAACTTTCTTACTGACAGCTTTTAAAAGCATTTATTTAGTTAGTAATTCTTCCTGTTTCTAGTCTCAGATTTACATATAAAACCACTATATTTTTTCTGGTTCTCCTTAAAAAAATAACTAGGCAACTGACCCAATATAAATAGTTTGAACAGCCAAATACACTATCCTTTTTGGCAGATATAGTAAATGAATACTGATAATTTCACTCATATACATAATGTTTTCTTCTGCTAAAGTAGATTTTTTCAGACTTCCCCCCCTCCCCCCCCCCCCGCCCCGTATTAACGCTGGCATGCCTTAAGCAAAAACTAAACACACGTCCCTCTTCCCATTCTGAATAATATCTTTCAGCAGGAAGAATTTGTTGATCAAGGTAAAAAATGTCTTTCCTGACAGAGCTATCATCGCACAGTGGCATTTCTACCATTCCAAGTTATGCTTGGCCTTATGACAGACCAAGAAGTCAAACAAGTAGCGGATGCTGCTTATCTCTGTACTTTGTACCAGAATTCAAGGCATAATACACAGCATTCATTTCTAATGAGTTCAGCAACAGCATCTTTAATCAGACTGAGTAGTATAGCAATTTTTATAGCAACTGCTAGTGGAAAAGCATATGTGGGTGAAAACATTCTCACTAAATACATGGATCTGCATTCTTTGTCTTCCCCTAACACAGTCTTGCACTGAACCCCAATGCTATCAGGTATTAGCTGGAGTGTTATACAATATGATAGCAAGATACCTTGCCTGCTTCTGGATTAGTAGATATGTCCCAGAATGATGGAAAAGGGTAGAGATTTTCTCTTTGCCTGATCAAGCGCTACTTTCCATTTATTAGAATCTCTTTTGGTTCCCAAACCAGATATTCTTTCATCACAATGCTACATGGTGGAGAATCCAAAAACCTCTACTCTCGTCATGCAACTTCCTTATTGATAACTTCTTTGATTCACCTCCTATGAATTAATCTGTTCTGATTCTAGTTACTACAGCTCTTTGTTCCTATGTCATCTGGACCTCAATATAAGGAAGACAGCAATACCATTTCTTTCAAAACTCATATACTCTTGAAAACCAACTTCTGTGCTCAGATAACCAGAGTTAGGCAGAATGCTTCAGATTAAAATTGTTGCTCATGATCAGCTAATTGCAGAGTTTTTAGAGGTTCAGTACTGAAGTAGGCCCTAATTGTTATAAACAGGTGCACACAAGTTTGACTTTATGAAAGTGACACACTTTAGCCCTAGCGCAAAACTTCATGATACCACACTTGACGCTTGAGCCTGATTTACCAAAACTGAGGTCCAGCAGTGAATAAATAGCTGTACAAGTCAGCCTCTTGTACAGTAGCACTACTTTGTGAAGCAGCTAATCTTTAATGTATCTGTTGAAGAAATGACATGTGAATATGCTGAAGAACAGCTGATGATCTTAACCATTATATGGAGCTTCTACTATAAAGTGATACAATTTCCACTTTATGTAAAATAAATAAATGACATCCATAGCTTTAACAGTTAAGTACAGTTCATGATAAGAAAATTTAAATCAAGAGCAAATGACTTATGGGTTACTAATTGAGATTTGTTACAAAAGAAAAGATGGGGAAAGTAATAGATAGAAGTTGGGGTACAAAAGCAATTACACTCCTTTTAATTAAGCATTTTCTTTTAATATAAATACAGCATTGAACGTTCCCTTCTATCCTCTCCCATAAAGAAAAGCAACCTTTGTCCAAGCCCTGCTCCAGCCAAAATGAAAAATTGTGGTTGAAACTGAATGATCAGATTAGTCTTTGGATGTTTCGCTTATGGTAGCCTCAGGCAGGGAGGGAATAGTTTACTCCTTTCTTCAGAGCAATTCTGCCTTCAGAGTGAATATAGCTTTCCATGTTACACTGTTCTTCCCAGTTCTTATACACAGTCATGTACAGTGAGAGCCTCATACAGGGAAACAAACTATTACTTCAAGTCTCTGTACCTAGCTCCATTGTACAAGGTAGCTGTAGTTTCATTTCCAAGAAAAGCCCTGCAATATCAATCTGATGATAGCCTTCCATGATGAGAAAAGTGGCTGGGCAGATGAGGGAAGTGTGTGGATGTTTGTTTATATTGACTTTAGCAAGGCTTTGAACACCGTCTGCCATAACACCCTCACTGACCAACTGATGAATTACAGAGCAGATAAGTAGGACAGCAAGGTGGACTGCAAACAGGCTGAACTGCTGAGCTTGAAGGGTTGTGATAAGTGGCATGAAGTCAAATTGGAGGCCAGTCACTAGCGGTGTACCCTGGGAGTAGATACTGGGTCCAGTACTATTAACATCTTCATTAATGACATGAATGATGGGTCTGAGTGCACCCTCAGTACTGATGATACCAAACTGGAAGGACTGGCTGATATGCCAGAGGGTTGTGCTGCCATTCGGAGGGACTTTGACATGCTGGAGAAATGGGCCAACATGAATCTCATGAAGTTCAATAAAAGGAAATGAAAAGTCCTGCCACTGGGGAGGAATAACCCCATACAGCAGTATATGGTGGGGCCAACAAACTGGAAATCAGCTTTTCAGAGAAGGACCTGGGGATCCTGGTGGACAGGTTGACCATGAGCCAGCAATGTGCTCTTGCAGGAAAGAAGGCCAAGAGCCTCCTGGGATGCATTAGGAGGAGTGTTGTGAGCAGGTTGAGGAGGTGATCCTTCCCCTCTGCTTAGCACTAGTGTGAAACATCTGGAGTGCTGGGTCCAGTTCTGGGCTCCCCGATACAAGAGAGACATGGACATACTGGAGGAAGTCCAGCGAAGGGCCACTAAGATGATTAAGGGCTCAGAGCACCTGCTACATGAGGAGAGTATGAGAGAGCTGGGACTGTTTAGACTAGAGAAGGTTCTGGGAGGATCTTATCAATGTCCGTAAATATCTGAAGGGGAAGGAGCAGTGAAGAAGACACAGCCAGGCTTTTGTCAGCGGTGCCCACTGAAAGGACCAGAGGCAATGGGCAAAAATTGAAATATATGAAATTCCACTTGAACATAAGGGAAAAACCCCCCAATTTTTTTCATTGTGAGAGTGGTCAAACACTGGACCAAGCTGCCCAGACAGGTTGTGGAAATATCGTTGGATGTACTCAACACCTGACTGGACAAGATCCTGAGTAAGTAGCTCTAGCTGACCCTGCTTTGAACTGGAGGGTTGGACTAGACCATCTCTAGAGGTCTCTTCCCACCTCAAGTATTCCATGATTAGGTATGGGGAGCTAGGTACGGTCTTAACTGTATCTTGCTCCTCTGTCATAGGAGACATGGTCATGGACTTTTCTGTTCTTTTCAATCACATAATTTTCAAGTTATCCTCAAGTACACTTCCGTTATCTTTGGTAGGACCGTATTTCATTTTTTCATTAGGCCTGCTTCTATTTAGAGTTTTCTTCTAGTTTCTTTTTGCTTCCTTCCACTGTGCTTTACCTGCCTTTGAAAGTCTAGTACACAATCCTTTTCATTACATTCCTGATAGTTTCTTTTTGGTTTTTTAAATGTTTACATCTAAAGTGTATCTTTCTTTTCATTTACATCTGTTTGAAACTGATAGGTCTGACCCTGGGTAAACTCACTGCTTGTTAGATAGATCATATTTTATTACAGTTTTTCTTTTTCATCTCCCCTGTAACTTTTCTCCTTCCCTGCCTTATTCTAGTAGATCACTGTTTTTCTTCTATTTATTTTTTAAATTCATGTCCCTTCAATTCTCTCCAGTGCATGATTACAGTCTAAGGAAAATAATTCAAGAAACATCAAAAACTCAAGGAAAAACTTCTTTTTTTCTAAGTCTATAGTTCAAGGACTTGGAATAAGCACTCAGCAGAAGATGGAACTCACAGTTATCCAAATCTCTCTGGGAAGGGGCAGAATTTCTTCCTGCTTAAGAAATTACCTCTGTTCCTGCCACTCTTCTCAAGACAGGGAACTGACAGACCATAGTCAAGATGTGAAATAGGCGATGTAAATCTCAACAAGCTTCCATACCACTGTGGAGAGGAAGACTACTATGGAGAGAAAACTTCCTGGCCACCATGAAGTATTAGAAGACTTGCCAGAATTTCTTCTTCAAGTAGCTCCTAAATAAATGATGTCTTCAGATACCAACAGGAATAATAGAAATAATTATTTCTAATAATAGAAATAAAAAACATTGTTTCTTCTGCACCTTTTGGTTAGTTCACAAAAAACTGAGGTTTTCAACAATAAAAAATCACTTAAATCAACATAAAAGATAAATAAGCTGAAAGCACAAACTGCTCAAAGGGCGATGAGGGACTTGCCAGACTGGATCAGACTCTTAGAGCAATATATCTTCTACCTGTTCTTTTCGGATATATTGTTCTAAATTACATGGTTATTTTGGCCTGATGTACACATGCAACCACTGTTGGAGTGCTATGCCCTGAGGGGAATGCTCAGGAACACAGTGTGGGTCATGCAAGACTATCTTAAAATCAATTCTCGGTTATTGACACAAATCTGGAGTAAATGAGTTTACTCATAATTTTTCCAAATAATTAAAGTTATAGAATATATTGAAGACATACTCTTTGCTGATGCCTTCAGATACACAGCACGAATCATCATCTAGTAGCAGATTTTTAAATATGCACTGAGATGAGCACTATGAATCAAAGATAGAAATCTGTCCCTTACTGTTCTTGCATTGTTTATTACTGTCTTTGTTGGATTTAATGAAAAAGCCAGTAAATAATGCTGCAAGTGCCATTACCTCCTTGTTCAGCTCATCTTTGACGTTAGAAAAATTAGTTAGAGGGCTTTGTTCTTTATCTTCTCCCACAGCTGCTTTTGTTTATGCCTGGTAATGTCACTGTGTACTTAAGTGTCTAGCACTTTTGGGCCTGACAAAAATGCGGAAGAAGAAATGCAATGTAATATGCTACTGTTACTTTAACAACTGCACTTAACATGATGTTTCTTTTAGACATGGATATTCACCTTTATATAAAGACAAGTAAAAATCTCTGACTTTGCAAAAACATTTGGAGTAAAAGAAGAAAACACTCACAGAAAATGCAACATTTCACAAAACACAAGAAATCCAGGTAGAAATTTACATACAACCCACAACACCTTTAAAAGAAACCACAATAGCCTGTGTAAGGAATAGATATTTAAGGCTCCAGTCATTATCCTGATGACACACTAATGAATGCCATGGAAAGGGAGTTCAAACAGGGTCGTTTGGATGGCTGGCATTGTATACGCTGGACTGCAAAACTAGGATTCAAGAATACCTGGGTAAATTCTCAGTATGGCCACTAAGTGCTCATCAATGCAATATCATTCAGCCTCTGCCCCAGTTACCTACTCTGAATACGAAAAGTGGAAAAAGTATAATTCAATCTTGTTGATTGTCAGATTCAGTAAGATTAGGTTGTTTGTATTTGGCAAAATTGAAAATTCCTCACTGCAATCAAAAAACCCAGTTTTTTAAGGGCATTGGACACTATACCTGAAAAGAACTATATTTGTGCAGATGTTACCTGAGGGCTCCATTCAACTGAGGCTCTACTGGGAACAAAACTGGAAGATGTCAAAGAACCAACTTGTAGAAATGCACAATTGAGAATGCAGCATTCTTCCACGTCCTTTCATAATCCTGTCTGAGTTTCTCCTTTCCAGCAGGATAGGCAACACTTTTAGTAAAGTAGAAAGTGGAGGTCAGTGCTGGCTTTTCAACAGTATGGGATTAGCCTCTTTGAGAAAGGAAAAGGGGTCAGCTAAGGATGGAATGGGGGAAAATGCAAAAATGTAATGTGTCATAAAACTACTTAGTACAGAGTTGAGTTACACATTTGTTTCCAGTTTTTTTTAACACATCAGGGCTAAGAAGTAAGAAATAGAGCAGTCACTTTATGAAAAATGTTCTCTCAATAGTAACCTGTTCTTTATGCCCTTACCAGTTGCCTGTGGGACTTTATTTTAGTGCATAATGGATATTTGATTTCCCTCACTTGTAACAACAGGTTTGTCACCTGCAACTCTCACTGTGCACATCTTTAAAAAGATCATATTTGCAATGGTGTTAATATACCATCAATTAACATACCTTCAATGTTTAAGGAGTCAGATTAGGAGTTAGGCTCCTAAATACATTTGTAGAACATGTCCTAATTTCTTAAAATAAACCAAAGACAATTTATTGATAAAGCAGTAGCAGTAGTGGTGGTAATGATGAAGACAATGATAATAATAATGATGATGATGATGATGATGATGATAATAATAATAATAATAATAATATATTTAATGTCAAAGAACAGTATAAACATTGTCTTCTATCACCTGAGGAAATGAAGCTACATTAGAAAATATGGTTGTTCAATTTGATTTTTTAAAAATCTATTTAATCAAAGCTGCCAGAATAGAAAATTTAAATAATAAAGGAAAAGATGAATCTTAGTGTTACACCTATTAATTACCTATTAAATATTTTTTCTGATGTCCATTTCACTGCACAGTTAGTCAGCTTGCAACACAGAAATCTTTGCTAGTGAGGCTTGCATCTTTCTGCTACCTGTTGGTACAATATTAAGGGATCACTATCAAAGGGACATTTAAGCCCATTAAGCCCATTCATGAGTTATAAGTGTTCAGCTTGGATGACAAGAATGATCGAGGATCTGGAAATAATGCCCAGGGTCTTCTGGAGGAAGAGCTATGACTTCTGAAACTATCTTTCTTGATTCTTGGGCATTCATGATGCAATACCAAACGTTCTGTGTCAGATTATCCTTCCTTTTTTGATAGGTTTATTTACCGTCTCTCTCTTCTTCAGAAAAAAAAAAAAATTTTTGCAGTTTTTCATTTAGTTCCCCTATCTAAAATTAACCCGTCACAATATAAAACATAAAATGAAAAAAAAAGTCATTTGTGTAATATTACACCTTATTAGCATGTGTAAAATCATGGTATAAAAGAGAAGAATAAACACTAAAATCTATCATTCATACATGCTTGCTCTCGTGAAAGAAATGAAATTGTATAGATATGCACCTCTCAGAAAAGCAAATCTGTCCTTTCACAAGCCTAGCAAGAATGTATCAGATAGAACTAAAATGGTTTTATATTACCATGTTTTCCCGTATATAGCCTGCAACTCAGATAACCCACACCTATTTTTGAAAATAAATTCTCATACAACCCACACCTTCAGATAACCTACAATTGTCTCCTCCTTTTCCTTCCAAGGCATCTATCTATCTAGCAAATTCCCCTGGAGGCTTCCTGTTGTGGTGGAAAGAAAACAGGGAGGAAAAGTAATAGAGGTAAAGATGATGATGGGTTTTAAAAGGAAAAAGAATAATTTGTGGTGAATCAGAGGCTTAGGGAGGACTGGGAAAGAAGGAACTCTGGAAACAGTTTTTCATAATATTACCAGCACTTATGGACAACACTAATTCTGAAAATGACAAGTAGCACTTTTGTTGTTGTTGTTGTTGTTGTTGTTGTTATTGTTGTTGTTGTTCTTCTTATTATTTTTAACAGGTTATCCATGGGTTCTAGCACTTGAAAATACAGAACTTGTTTTCCAGCTACACTGCATGTCAAACTTCAGTCACACTTTCAAACCTGAAGGTGAAACTGCCATCTAAGTACACTGTTGTATTTCCTAAAGCAAAATCAAATTAAAATCCTGCTATAATTAGTCAAAGAAAATATTAAAGCCAAACACTGAAAGAAGACACCACCACTTCCTGTTGGTAGTAGAGCTCACAGGTATAAAGTAGACCACGGGTTAACACTGATTTCTTTATCGTGTAGAGCACACACAAGGTCCAGTCCTATGACAACATGCAAAACTGGAAGCAGAGGGATTTTCTTACCAAGCAGAATTACTAACACCTGGGAAATGGGGAGGTGTGGAGAAGAGAAAAGGAGAGGAAGTGGAAAGAGAGAAAGAAAGAAGTTTAATGAAACTATCAGGGCATGCAATAAAACGCAGACATCCAGTGATGTTCTCCCCCATAACCTTATTCCTGTCCCTATGCACCCCCCATTATGTGCTCTTCATGTTATCACTAGGCTGCAAGCAAGTAAGCTCTTTCAGTTTATTCTATGCTTGTAAATATATATAATAATGACATAAATGCAACAATGAATTGATAAACAGAGTAACCATAAGAAAAACAGCCTGCAGCTTCTACCACAAGCTCTGAACAGTGAGCACATCTTACTCTCTCCAAACTCAGCTGAAGCTATTTACTATATGGCTGAAGTTAAACATTGTTTATGTACTGCCTATGTCTTATGTCAGCCTTACTTTACAGTCTTACTGGTAAGTAAATGGTTGCTGTGTGAGCCATACAACTATTTATCTTTCAGACATGAAATTAAATGATGCACTCTTCTATACCAATTTACATCAGTTCTAACCCCAGTAAAAGTAATGAGCTGACTTTTGTAGGAGGACAGAGTTTGGCCTCTTCTTTTCTTTCCTTTCCGGTTCAAAAGAGAAAGTTGCCTATTGCCTTCCCGGTGCAGCAATGGTTTCTGCCATGTTGCTAATCTACTAATTTCGCCTCAGATACAGCAGAAATGCTTCCCTCAAACTGGAAGCCAATGTGTCAATAATCTCAACTATCTCAATAATAAATGGATTCCAGAAGTGGATCTATAACATAGTGGTGTGGAGGACTCTAAGTGGTTCAAACGATACCAAGACTAGTAGTGTGATTTAAGTTTTGCTCAGAAAAGTGACCACAGTTTCTTGTAGTCACTCAAGACCTCTCATATATGTTCAATTTACAACTACAATGTTGTACATTCTGACTACGAACACTTCAGTCTGAATTTCCACATTTTCACATCCGCACAAACAATAAAGCTTCCAGATGCCAAACCAGGTCTCTTGTTCCAGCTGTGAAAATCCATCAGCTACACTTGGGCAACTTAAATTGCCTTTAATGGCAGTGTAATATAAACAATTCTATTGCCAATGAACAAGAAAAACAAAACAAAAAAAAAAGGTTTGGGCTGTGTATGTATCATACTTACATTATTCCACTGTAATTTAACATTAGTTCAATGAACAGCATTACTGTCTTTCTACTCACTGTTTGGATTTTGTTGTTCAAGAATGTGTCCATGTGGATATGAGGATGACAGGAGACTTTGATTTTATTGTATTGTCTTGAGAATACACCTACAAAAACTGTAGCTGTTTTTCTGCCTTGTGGTATCAACAGCCCTGAATTAGGCATCTAAAAATTAAAAACAATTCCTTCCCAGATGGGAATAAACAACCTTTGTGTCCCCTATCCAGCGTGAGTACTCTGAATTCTGATACACAATACATTGTATGTGTGGAGGATAAAAAGGAGAGGGAAGGATAAATACAGTAATTAGTAACTAACAGATTTCTTCAATGCCTAGTAACTTGACTAGTAAAAGCTTTAATGCTGAAAAGTTTTAGAAAACCCCAGTGCTGACCAAGAAGCCATGAAACTCTGCATTTGGAACTTGCATGTCTTCCAAGCTAACTTCTTAATTACCTACCACAGTGTCCATACCTAAACCCCTTCTGGATCTATCTCTATGATAGACACCTACAAAATGTCTTGGCTGCTTGTCACAATGCCTGAGGGGATACCACAACCCTAAGTTAAAATCCCTTGACTATACCTGCACATCTCCTAATGGATATTTCTTCAACATGTTCTTAAGCAAGTAAAGTTCTGAGGATTCATACATTAAGTATGAGGCAAATTCACAGTGGAATTCATAAAAGGTAGGGTAATGAAGAAGGAACTGTCAGAGACAGGAATTAGTAAATTCTGAGAACAAGAATGTGACTTAGCACACTGTCACTCCACTCAATGCCTCCCTCCTTTTGAGTTTCCTAGATATTGTTTTTTTCCCTGGAGGCAGATAACCAAAACACCAAAGCATTTCTTTCCAAAACTGAGTGGGAATAATTTGTTTCTTTTAAACTAGTGCTACTGTAAAAGGCATAACAGAAAATAGAGCTAATGTCCACTGTGGCACAAGGCACAATAACATGGGCCTATAGCATCCCTCGCTCCTCTGTCACCTCATGAGAATTTATCAAAGCTATCCTTAAAAGATAAAGAGAAAAATTTCATACTAAACTAAATCTCACAGCACTGAATTTTACACCTGTTGTTTCATTTCTATCCATGTGTGCAAAGGTTTTTTATTTAATTAAGGATTGATGACAGTTTTCCCTCTGCTCTTTTTTCCTTGAGATGAAACAAGCCAAAAGCTTTCCATCTTTTCTCAAAGTACAAATTTCCTAGCAATTGAGACAATCTTGTTGCAAACTAGTTTGTCTAGTCTGATCTTGTCTGGTCTGTGCATGTCTTTTGTGCAATACTCAAAACTACACACATGATATCAGCTAAGGCTTTTTTTTTCCGGTTCTGAGAAGGGTGAAGGGACCACTCTGCATCACGTTTTTTAGAACGCAGTATTATTTTGGTTTTCTGCAACTATATGACATTGATGAGTTAGATTCAGTTTCTTATCTTTATCTGATCCCTCAGACTCTTTTGCCAGTGCTACTCATCGACCAGTACTCCTCCGTTCCGTCATTTCTGCTGCAGATTATCCCAAAATGCATTACTTACCCTGAATCCCTTTTGAACTACAACCTGTTTTTTTTCTGTCACCCAATTTTGCAAAACCAATTTTGAATTCTAGCACCATTCTCCAATGTACTTAAAAATGTCTAGGAGATTGATTTCAATTTCATTTTTAACAAGTACTTTTCATAGCAGCAGTCATTATAGAGGCACTGGTTTTTACACAAAATATAGTCACACCGGCGATGCGATATGCAGATGAAATACAGTATCACAAGTCTATCACAAGGACACTTGTCTTTTGAAGGAGCTGCGGTGGTTATTTTTTTTTTTTATTGTGGTAATTGGTGCAGAGTCCAATGTGATCTTTACGTGACACAGATGGAAGGTGGGATTAGAGTCTAGGCCACTGCCAGAGTGAGATACTTATGAGCAGGCTTCTATTCAGACCTTTCACCACCTGCAAAACCCAGGCTTTGAAAATCTAGGTGTCTACTCTCCTTTCTCACCCCTGACCAGAGAATTTGTGGTTTTACTTAAGTACTTCTCCTTGTACTTTGATGTCTGTGTCCTGCAGTTATAGGATTTACTGTAGATGTCAGTTATCTTGAGGGGAAAAAAAAGCAAGGATATCTAGTTTAATTATGAGTAGATAGTTAATTTATTTGACCAGATATGCTGCACACCATTAAATATGTTATTGTTGTGTGCAAATCCATGTTATTAAATATTCATTACTTCCAACAATTTACAGTGTGCTAAGCTTCATATTTCAGTATAAGTCCTCAACTGAACAATAAGAACTTGTTTACTTTAAGCTACAAACACAATTTCTATAGATACAATCATGAGGATACATTAATAGAATAAGAGTGTCTGAACCGTACAAAAATAAATAATAGCTGTTTCATGAAGGTAGCAGTTTATGTGGAAGTATTCATGACTTTGTAAGGCTGTGTACTAAGCTGAAATTCCATTAATTTTTAATAACAGGGTCAAAATATTTCCTGACTCCCCTGAAGTCAATGGAGCTAACTGTATATATCTGAACGCGGCAGAATTTGACTCCATTTGATGAAGCAATTTATATAAACACAGATTCTTTAGTGCTAGTCCAATATCATCATGGCAAATTCTTCACTGGCACTTTTTATAGTCAGAAGAAATTAACACAGATAAGCAGTAATGCAGGTATTGATATGCCCAATATTCAACATAAACAAACATCGGTTTGTACAAAGTGTAGCGTGAGAATCTGCCACAGCTGGAAGTTTCCCTTTGATGACAAGTTTTTAAAATAAACATGAGAAAAGAAGCAGGGTTTTACTGTGACTGATAATGTATTTTTTCTGGATGCACTGCTAAACATAGCAATTGGAGTTAATAGGTAACTCATACCCATCCCCTCTAGTGCTAATTATCAATGGAGGAAAGAAAATAACTAATTTAGGCTAGTGTATTTGTCTTACTAACCATTACTAGTAGAACAAAGATGCCTAATTCAAAGAATTTTATGAAATAGCTGGTGCCACACTCACGTCCATGTTTTCTAAATACAATGTCAAAGAAATATGGTATACATGAATATGAACACTATGAAAATAGTGAATATGGACATTATGTAAATAATAATCTTGTAATGATAAATGTTGATTACTTGATCCCACACAACAGCAGTAGCAGTAGCAGTGCCCTAGAAGCCATAGTGACAAAATGTGGCAAATAAATAACTGAATCAGTTGCAATAGGATTGATTTTAAGGTGAGACCTGGATATGAGATATTAATTAAGATAAACCCCCAAGTACCAGCTGAGATTCTTGTTTTCCCTACAGGAACAAAATGTAAGCAATCCAAAGCCTTGTTCTATGACCTCTGCATACACATTACACAGTAATTACAACCTTACCTAAGTATGAACTTAGCAGTTACAAATACCCTAGCAATTCTGCAATTATTGTAAAGGAGGAAACCCTCAATAAATTCAATGCTTTCAAGCAGGCACTTAAACCACATGTTAATTCAGTTGCTTCACTTCTAAAAAAAGATAAATCTTTCATAGCTCAGTATCTCTGCATCACATTGCAGTGAAGCTGGTAAGGCTAAATATCAAACAGAAATAAGAGTGTTCTGTAACTGGGATTAATTTATTCAGGATAACCTGATGCCATGATCTTCCCTCAGGTAGATTTTGTCTTGGGAAGGTTTAGCTGCCCCACCCCAATAACCTCATATACTCTAATGAAACCTACAGAAAAGCACGCTTTAGGTTCACAGGAAAAGGTAGTTTTAGAGAGCTGAAAAGGAAAATGGTAGGAGGAATCCATTTCTCTAATAAGATTTATTGTCATTCCAAATATTAGCATCAGGTAAAAAAAAAAATCTCCTCATGATCTCTGACATGACACTTTCTGAAGTCCATCTTATTTTATAAACAGCTTATGTGATTCAGTTCAACTTCAGTTCAGTTCTGTGGATGTTTGATTTCTTTATCTCACTGCCCTGGCTAGAAATAACACTACTTGTCTTACAGTTAGAATCTCCTTTCTTATTTCTGGACTGTATTTATTTATGGACATTCTACATCCCATACCTATTTTGTGACGGGATCGTACTTTTGCTTAAATAACTCTTCTCCTTCTTAGTGTTGACTGACACGAAGTATTTATAGATGACAGTCTGTATCTTTTCAACCTCCTTATTACTAGGTGGAATGTCTTTTAGTTTATGTAGATTGTGCTTCTCATGACAATGCTAGTAGTATCTTATCTACACTTTTTCAGTTTGAATTCTTTTTCCTGAGCATGAATAATCACAGCTTTAAGCATTATTCCAGATGAGCTTGTATCCAAGCTTTGTTGTATAATGTTAACATTTCTCCATTTCAAATGGATAAACCTCCACTCATGTGTTTTAAAGTAATACTTGTCTTTTTTGCAACCACATTATGATTAGCTCATATCCAGAACATCCGGAAAATGAAGTTTAATTCTGTGTTGCTGAAAATCACCTCCTTTTGACTATTCAATTCCCGCCCCCCTGGCTTTTTCTGCATAATCTTCTTTGAGATTGACAGTGTCTCACAACATTTTGCTCTCTGCAGACTTGCTTAGTACAATCTCAGTATTTTCTCTATGTCACATATGAAAATATTATATAAATTCAGCCCCAAGATCAATCCTTGCTTCTACCAGGGAATCCCTTCTTTTCACAGTCATCCATTTAGGACAACTTCTGGTAGACTTTCCTGTAACCAGATCCTTATCTATTTTATATTTCTTGTATCTCCCATCTTCTTCAGCTCTACTGTTTTTTTCCCACTTAGTTCTGCATATTTTTTGTTTGTCTTTTAAAAGTTCCAAAAGGTTCACTAGGTTCCTCTCTGTAAAATTTGACTTATTTTATCAAAAAGGTTAGCTTGGGAAAACCTGTCTTTGATGAATCAGTGTTTTATTTTATTCTGTTCTAATTTCTTTTTAAATCCGTAGTTTAACTCACCATTCCTTAGAATTTCTTACAATTGCACACTTTCTGACAGTAAGAATCTCAGAACCAGCATTGCAAAGCTCTCCTCCAGCCAGAGGATAACATAAACAAGAACCTAGAAGAATATCTTTCTCCTTTAAACCTTTCCCTAATTTTTTTCCTGCGAAACATAATTGATCTTTCTATTCCATTAATTCTTTCTTTTTGCAAGACAGGCCATGATATTGTTGATGTGCAACATTAACACAACACTTATTTGTATCTCTTTTGAACAAAGAGTGCCCTTGCATATCTTTGTACCATCTATGTCTGCTAATCCATTATGCTTACATTAGTTGTATTATAACATTTCAGGTTCTGAAAAATTGTTCTCATTTCTCTGTAGTGGTTCCTTTTTTTCTCTCTCTCTTTTTTTTACAGTGCCCTACAAACACCTGCTTGACCTACTGAATTATGAAAGATTAATTTGTCAGAAATAACAATTACAGAGAGATGTAAATTGGAAGTAAATTCAGATTAACACATATCATTCCTTACCGCAGCCTTCATCTGAGATGGAAGAAAATGAGTTTCTGCAATCTACTGTATCCAAAAGGTGTAATATTTTATACAGCATCAGATGAGTATTTTTGTGAGATTTAGTAACTGCTCTGTCTTACCAACTTCCCACTCAGGCCTAGAATTTATCGATATTTTCTTTTCCTGCTCCAAGAAATTCCTGGCAGAAGCAAACCCTAGGCCTGTTGCTATGACTCAGTGCTGATCCATAACTCTGAAAGATTTCCCATGACAGTTTGCCAATGAAAATATGCCAAAGCTTGGCTGTGTTGTCCATAAAGTATGGTCAGAAATGATAGCGAAAGGAATTTTAGTCACTTCGTAAAGAATATACATATTAATATACTTACTACTTACTATACTTGAGTGATATGATATCTTGACCAGAGAGAACATTTTAATTAAAAGTAAAAGCTATTATTATTATTATTAATAATAATAATAATAATAAAGAGAATATGTCTTCCAACTTGATATTGCTAGTTATTACAGAAACTACGAACGCATATAGAATGTTATGCAAAAGTTCTATTATTCTCATCATTGTTTGTTTGAAATATATAGTAACATTTGGAGAGAGAACCATCTCAGAATAGTCTTATTTCACTAAAGTACTTCAATTTTCATTGGTAGATGAAATCTATTTTCTTTCTATTATTAAAAATTTTAAATTGATAAGCAAGTCTGGCCATAGTCAAGCTTTCTAATCTACAACAATAATCACAATCATTACTATCTAGCGCTTCATAAATATCCCTTGAAGATTCTATTTGATATACCATATAGTCTTGTGGGAAACAATCGGGATACTACTGCTTCAAAACCAGCTAAATGTATTACAATAAATTTGCTTTCTCTGGGATGCTGAATTGGAAACCTATGAGATGTTGAATAAGAAAACTGATACCACTGCTTATCTGTCCAAAAGCTAGTGGTGTTAGGAAGCCCAGTAATTGAAAAATGGATAGCACTGATATTTGAACCTTTTTATATAACCTTTGAAGTGTAAGCCTTTTGGGGAATAAATTGCTTTTTGTAACAAGAACAATGTCAGATCCCATATTTAGAAACCATGCACTTAATTCATTTTCAGACAGAGAAACTCATGTTGTCTTGTTGGGAAAAACATTGCAAAATGGATTAAGCTTCACCCTGGAGAGATGATAACCTAATATAAATAACTGCAGGCTGATCTTTATTAGTTACAGAACAAATATTGCCAAATAGGACAGGCGACCTTCAATGATGATTGATCTAGGATAAGTCATCAACAGCCTTCTCTCCAGAGAGTAACTTTGGGGCATTTTGGAATTGTACTGCTCTTCTTATTTCAGGGTTGGCACTAACACTGAGTAAGAGTAAGTACATCTTCTCTAATAGCAAGGTCTAAAGCCAATACGGTGGCAGAGTAATGACAACTTACTCTACGGTGGGCAACTGCTAAGTATCTGCTAGAACTAATCAAACCAGACCGGGTCTTTGTTGGAGACCTGAGTCAGCTGCAGCTTCCCATGTTCACAGGAGAACACCTAAACCCTGCTTTTTAGAACCACTCTGAGCGTGAATGATCTTTTTTTTCAAACTGACACTAGATGAATGAAGTATTATCATTATCTAAATGTCTACATATCCCAGTGCACCAGAACTGGCATCACATGAATTGAAATACTATTGATTCATGTTGTAACTATTCCTTCCACAGATTTTTGCTATTCTTTGCTCGAGGTTTTCCTTTTTACCCAGGAATTAAAATTTCCTGGGTTTGAAAGTCAAGCCTTGGATATAATTGTAGCCATGTTGATTCGAAAAGCTACTGCGTTCCAGTGAGGATCAGTAAGAAGTCCCATTTACAAACAGTCTTTAATTATGTTTTGCTGTAATAATATTAACCGATAAACAATATTGATACTATGAAGAAGTAACACAAAACACCACTTGAGAACTCATACTAAAGAGCTATACTGATTGTGTATGGAGATGACTGAAAAAAATGAAGAGTAAACATCTACCAGTGGAATTGTGGAGCACACGTGCTAATATGCAAAGATCCAAATCAAAACAACAAATCTTGAGTATTAGCTACAGAAAGACAGAGGATACTGGGTTATTGGTTTTATCACACATGAGCACTTTCAATACTTGCACAAATAAACTATACACAGCTTATCTGTGCAAAAGACATTCTGAAAACTAATGATCCCTGGTCAGCTGATATAATACTAGACAACCTTCATTAGACTGTGGTTTTCTATATAACGAGGATTAATTTAAAGGCAGAGTTATATTCTTAGGAATCTTTGCTTCTGGGTGTGACATTTGATAGTTGGAAGAAGGAAAAATTAGAATTATTAGCTCTAATTATAAAGTGCCTCTGTATAAAAATAACACACCCCTGTATTGTTGAGGTACTCTTTACTTGCACAGCACTAGGCATGTTCACAGTTTTGTACAGCTGGAGAGTAGCAGCAAAAAAATTGTTTTCCAGAAAGTAGTACGGTACTGATTTGGGAACCTTTATGCCATCTTCTCTTCTAATTTGAATGCTTTGGTTTTGTTTCAGTGAGTAAAGAGCAATTTTGGTTCCTTCTGGCATCAACACTTGCAGGCTTATTTCTTTTCATCATTTATGCTCTTAATATTTTTCTGCCTTGCTCAGGTGATAAAGCTTTTTATCTGTGATTATTTTTTCTCCTTTATGAAACAATTGTTTTTCTTTTTAGATTTTAAAAGTGACAGAACAAGGCTTTAGTTGTCGCTGTTCTAAAAAATCTAATTGTTTCTTCATACTCTGGTGTGAAACACAGTGTAAGAACCTTCAGTAATGTTTCTCTCATGTAATGTATGAATTATCAACAAAAGATGGAACACTAGAAAGACAAGAGTATTTGCCTGGTGGTAATAAAAAAATATTTCCAGCAGAAGTTATTACTTTTAATGTAAAAAAAAAAAAAAAACTAGGAATTAGGAACTTTGAAGTATATAGCTTAATAATACCTCTTCCAGTGCCAAATTCATGCCTGCTGTTATTCCACCAATTAAGTTATAAACTCCTACATGACAACTATGACTAAAACTATTTCCTGAGTTAAAGATGCAGTTTGGGGTTTTTTGCATATCTTTCTGGTATATTTGTTTAGCAAGAGACCTCTAAAATCTCCAAATCTGTTTACTTAATTTCTCCTCCATCCAGTATTTTGTCAATGTCTTCCTTTATAAATATTCAGCCCATTGATTTTGATTATTATCCTTTTTTCCTTTTACATGCATTGCTTTATATTCCATATTGTCTTTTGTGTACTGGTACCATCAGTGCTCTTCTACATTCTCTTTGTGCTTTAGACGTGAGTGTGCCATATGAATCCCTCACTGCGTTTGCTTGCTTCTTCAAGAACTGTTGCTGTGAAGTTAGTGAAAAAGGTCAGGGTGATTATTTAGTGGGAAAAATCGAATCTGTTGGAACTTTATTGCTTTCCTCTAGGAAATCTGACTTATTTATGACATAAGGCATTTTAGGGCACCTGATAGGACTGACTTCTTTTTTTATGATACTTCTGCCTTTGTGTAAAATTGTGCTATAAATGATATTGACAGTGTCATACAGTACTACTGTATTGTTTTTAAGTTGCATTGTTTCAGCAATTTATAGTCAAACAAACCAAAGTTGTGACTGTCTGCCCTACTTGCAAAGTTGCAGGGACTTGTCTTAAACTTTTCAATATATGTTAGAGAAACTTTTAGCAGAAGAAAGTTTAGCATAGCTCAAGGAAAGGTGCACTTTTTCTTCTGGTTTGAATCCATAGCTCTTAAAATAGATGGAATATAGACAGGCATATAACTGTGTAGGGATAATCTTATGATTGGGATATTTTTCTTAATAGACACAGTAGACAAGCCCATGGGCCACACTACCTCAAAGACTTGCTTGACAAGTGCAATAAACAAGACACTTCTCAAAAAAGAGAGATGAGAACATCTGAATTGTCCACTCCATAAGAGATCTTAGATCAAAAGTAGGGGCTGGTTCTCTGACCCCAGAAGAAATGATCAGGTAGCAGCTACGCGGAGATCACTGGAAAGGATAACTTGTGGTGCCTCTGGAGGCAGTAATGAGATAAAAGTGCCCTTTAAGACTCCGTTGGTCAGAATAATCTTCAGATTCACTTCTCAAGCAGGATTTTTTTTTTAACCTGTAATACTGATATTGATGAAGATCCTTTTCTCCGCATCCCTCAAAGCTCAACAAGTCAGCTTTCTCCCTTGACATTTGCACCTGTCAAACTTCCCCAAAAGCCTTTCATTGTACAGCCCCAGGCTTTTAACCCCCATAACAGATCCTTGAGCAAACTTTTCAAAGGTTTCATGAGTTTTCTTCTGCTCCTGATGGTTGCTGCTGTTCAACTTTGAGAAATTCCTTAGGTTACAGTTCATCATACTGTTGAATGCCCAGTACCTCTAGATCTGGAACAAAAAACCTCCACCAAGTTTTACAAAGCTGGGGAAGGATTTCATGCCCAAAAAGAACCATGCAGGTTACTCGCAGTGTAACTGAGTCATCCCTTTTAAGCACGCCTCAGAGTTGATTGCTTGGAGAACTATTTTTCAGATGTTGGTCTTCTGGTTAAATCCAGGTGACTCCACCATCATTGTTTAAATCAAGATAAACAGATTTTCAAAGGCAATGCATTTTCACATAAGTTAGAACAAGACTTTTAAATTTTTTTTGTTTTAAGTGGCTAGGCTTCCTTCACTTTTTTAAGTGATTGAAAATATATTACACATTCCACATTTACTGCTATTCAATATCCTCCAGATAAAATTAGTTATGTTTTTCGTATCAGCAGTTGGGGACTTTTCAACCGCCCAGCCTACAGACAGAGCTTGTGACCCAAGCATTAAGCTGGTCATTTTACATATAATAACTGATACCGACTTTTTTGCAAATCAGACCGCCTTTGGCTATGCAAAGGTGTGGGCTCACTGGGACAACTGTAGACTTTACAGTAGCAACCTCGGGTGCAGGCTGTGTACAATGCAATGAGGAAGTTACTACACTATTTAGCAATTTGTTCATCACCACCGCAGCTATACCCAGACACATATCCTTCTGGTTTTAGTGATGCTGCACTGGATTATATAGACCTTAATTGTCTAAAAATTTCCTTCTGGATAATGTTATTACAAGTGGAATCCAAGAATAAACAAGCCTAACCACTATTCTTTTACCATTGCATTTTTAGGTTTGTTCTAACAAGTGCTAGAGAGAGCTGTGGCTTTGGGAATAGTTGAGAAAAATGTATGAAATACTTCTGCTAGATACAAAACCCATTTTGAAGAGGTTGTAAGAAAAAAAAAAACAATCCACAACCCAAAATTGGACAGGCAATTGTTAAGTAGCTATCAGTTGTGTGCAGAAAAGACAGTGCACCGAGCTCTGTCTCCTATAGCCATTTCCAAGGTATTTTCTCCAAGCTGGATTTTAGATTCTGAAAATGACCACACACTGTAAAGTTATGACAGAACAGGGCTTTTCTCAAAGGAGAACCTCAGATCCTGATGGGATTACACCCTTCAAGTTAGCTATACTATGCTGAATGCAGCTTTTTAGATAGGCTTCTAACCTGAAAATTATGGCTTTTCTGTAAAATTCCAGTGTGTTTGTTTTTGTTTTGTTTTGTTTTTTAAAAGATGGAAGAGACTGAGTTATTTAATATTAAAAAGTAGTTTCTCTGCATGCTAAGCTTAATTGACTCAGTACTCATTATTATAACTGGATTATCATTGGCTCAATGATAATTTTTGAAGGGGTAGCTGCATAAATGCTTGATCATCTTTTCAATCCATTAAACACTCTGGGCATCAGCCTCTTAACAGTAATTCTGACATGTTTATCTCAGCTGGGTTTGTAATTATTCTTTGTTCAGGGTTTGTGATCTGTATATACAGTAGATTTTAAAAAACCCCGACAAAACACAATATCGCCTTCTGAAGGAAGAAATAAAGAAAGAAAGGCAGACAGACAGACTTTTCTATCACAGGATAATCCTGGGTGACTAACAAATAAAATATTCTCCTTAAAAAGCAATTATGTTTTTGTCCATTAAGTCTGGACACCTGGAGTAATATTTGTTTCAGATTTGCAGGCACCTTATTACATTTATTTTCAAAGGTTAGATAAGACTGTTCCTCTTGGTTACCCTTTGTATAATTAACCTCAGTTTACTTCCAAACTTGATCTTTAAAGAAAGTATCTTATGCAGCCCACATAATGAAAAACACTAATAAATACGGGCACTCTTTTCATTGCGTCTTTAGGCGAACAAACAGAATGCAACACCAGATTTATAGCTTCCCACCAAATTCTGTGAATAAGTTCTAAAATTCCAAGTGACAATCACTTATCAATGTTTCTGGCCCGCAGAAACCTACTGAATTGCCCTCAGCTCCTTTCGGCTTCGTTTTTTTTTTTTTTTTTTTTTTTTTAAGATTCCACACGCTTATTCCCTCCACAAGCAGTTAAACAACTGCTAAAGTTTGATCATCTACGCCTAAACCCACCAGAATAAATTCACGCCGAACTTTTTCTCCACTCCCCCCCTCCCCGCCCTTTCTGAGGAGACGGGACGGAGCCATCGGACCTCCTCGTCTCCACCAACGGGACGAGAAGGCAGCAGTACTTCCCAAGGCGGCGGGAAGTATTTGTTCCAGAGCCTGGCTCGCTTCCCCCCCCCCGCCAACACACACCCCCTGAGGGAAAAGTTGGGCTTTTCTTCCCGGCGGTGCCGCCTCCCCCGGGGCCGGGGCCGGGGCCGGGGCCGGGGCCGGGGCCGGGGCCGGGGCCGGGCCGGCCGGCGTTGGGCAGCCCGCCGCCGAGGCATGCCAGGCGGGCGCCCCAGCGCTGCGCCGAGCCGAGCGGAGCCAGCAGCGGCATCATCTACTAATGGCTTCTTTTCATTTCAGCCCTCCCTGAGAGACTCAGTGGCAGATTGTAGACTCAATTACTCTCATGTCAGGTGATTATCCTAGGTCTTAATGTAATCTTCCATTCACACATACCATATTTCAATTACGGCAGCTATGAAACAAGCTGTGTATTCAAATCACCAATCACCTTATCACTGCTGAACAATGTCAACTGTAAAAAACGCCAGCTGAAGGCAATTACACATGTGTTGAGAACCGATTATGATTACTCTCTGTGGTATTTGTGATGAGCTGGGGAATGTTCTGAAAATTTAATTTAATGACAATATGCTTGCTGTACAATCCATAATACCTCCTGAATCCAGCATGGGGCTATTAAAACTGATAGGAGCATATTATCACCGAACTGAAAAGCTGGGTTGGGATGGTTGCTGGATGTCTCTACAGGGAATGATAGGTAATTTCTCCACATATTTCTAACGGCTGAGGCAGACAGCTTCCAGTTCCAGCTGCACTCTGAAGGTGGTCCCTTCCCCTCCCTCCTCCCTCCCAGAGCTGAGTTAAGGTGTTTTACTGTAGCCGCCGCCGAGGGACGGGGAGGAGGCGGGAGCCGGGGAAGGGTGCAGGGGCGAGGGCATGGCCGGGCCGGGCTGTTGCCTCAGGGACCGCAGGGCACAGCGCCGTTTCCCGCGGGGGGCTTTCCTGACCTCGTTAAATCCTTTTTCTGATTTTATTTTTTTTTTTCTTTTTTTCCCCCCTTACGCTTGACATCTGCGGGGACTTCGGAGAGCTGAGGAGATTTATCCGGAGGAGGCGGAACAGCCCGTTTCCAGAGGGACGGGGATCAAGGCCCGCTGCCGCGGGCGCCCGGTTCCGTGAGGGGACCGGCACCCCCCGCCCCGCCCGCGGCTTGCGGGGTCGCCTGTTGCCAGGCGGCAGCAGCCCCGGCCAGCGGCCTACGCCGGCTCACCCAGCCAGGGCCCGCGCTTGCCTGCGGGCAGCCAGGGGAACGCTTACCCCGGAATACCCCCAATGTGTGCATGTACGTAATGAAGGTGAAATTCTAATTGCCGTGCGGCTCCCTGGCCGGTCTGGCCTGGCCTTTGCTTCCAACAGGTAGCCGGCCCGGCGGGCACCGGCCCACGGGCGGGACGGCCGCCGTCTCCTCTGGGCACATCCCCTACGGCGCTGCCGGCCGGGGTGAGGAGAAAATACACATCGCTGTGTGTGTCCCCGTGTGTGGACGGGGCTGGCGGGGAGAGCTGGTGTGTAAAGCTGATGCTGTTTATTCATCTGAATTGGTGCGATTCTAGATGAGGCTTGCGATTCATTTTGGAAGGCTGACCATCTCCGCTGCCTGGGCAAAACACAAAGGTCTCCTGTTCTTTCAAAGCTACAGCCGATAACGCTGTGCTGGGGAGGACTTCTGCCAGCTCCCTGCCTTTGGCATATTGCCTAGCCCTCCTTCAAGGGCTGCGTTACGAACTCACGAACCTTCAAATAAAACAAATCGTCTCCAGCGCTAAATCAAAAATCCCGTGCAGCGTGAAGCATGTGCTGCCGTTCACCTACGTACAAGAAAAAACAGGTTTTAGTGAGTGTACACTGAAGAGATTTGTTTATCTGCACTCACGTTTCATATACAGAGCATTTATTTTTGTAAACAGGTTTATTTTTTCAACAGATCAACCTATTGTGGTAATTCTCCCATCATTGTATACAGGAATTTTATTGTGGATTTATGACTCTGAAAAGCATTTTAAGTTGAATTCTGCGGCGCACGTGCTTTTTAAGCCTGGAAATCAAATACTTCTCAGATAGACCCCGACATGTATGTTATAGGAATGAGGGTTACCTGATTTTATTTATTTATTTATTTTAATTGCTGTTCCACACAGTGCCAAGTAGCCTGTCTCAACTCTCTTTCGCTGAAGTCAGCTGTACAGTCACTAGGACAAAAACATCTGACCAGATGTGGCAGGGAAAAGAGAACTGTAACCCACAACCTGTAGTACCACTTTTGGGTACACTTACCTCTGTGTCTGAATGTCACAGGTATGTAAAACACGAGGCCAGAAAATAAATAGATAAGGTTGATAAAAATGACATAAATCAGAAAAGCCAGAGCAAGCAACTAGAAGCATTTAAACATTATACTTAAATTATTTGAATCTCTTCTGAAAAAGAGCTTCTGTTGATAAAGAGGTTTTGACAGTATAATTTACTTTTTAAAAAGCCAATTCTAAAAATGAAACAAGATATAAATACGACTGATGGAGAAAAAAGTAAATCACAGGAGAAAAATATGCTAACAAAAAAAGCAAAGGTTTAGGAAACTTAACTCACACCAGCTTTTGGGTACATGAAAGGAAACTGCCTACTAGACATTACAGCAATTTTCTTGGTTTGCAGTATTTACATGAAGTTCACGTAACACAATGTGGTGATTAGTATTATTATAGCAACAGTAGTAATAACAATGACAATATTAACAGCGATGATAGTAATAACAAAGAAAATGGCAAAACCAAAACAAACAAATGGAGCAAATTAATAACGGAGCCTTTAGTCTAAGATGCAAACCAGCTGTTTCTCTAAAGGAACGAAATGGTGCATCTTCATTTTGGATTAGTCTACAGCTAAGGAATCACTGACCTGCGAGCAGTCTGAATCTGAGTTCCAGCTAGAAACAGAGCATTCAGGGCACCTCTGCTCTTTGCTGTGGGCGTAGAGAATTCACAACATTGCATGCATCTGGCACTTGAAAGCTTTCTTTTTACGTGTAGTAGAAAGGCAGCATACGAGCTGATTTGTGACATTACTCTTGATATCTCAATGCAAAAAGAAAGCCAAGAAATAAAGAAAACCCCCTCAAGTCTCCTGTTAATCACAAAAGTTGATATTGTTACTGGCATGTTTCTTGCATGAAGGGAACAATATTCTATAAATTAAGGGAGCTACAGCAAATGGCATAGCTCCAAACTTTTTTCCAATTACTGGGTCACTGTCTGACTTACATTTCATCTAGACAACAGCATCCCAGCATCTATATTATGGTGAAATTCAAGATTTTTTTCTTAATCAGGTTGGTGTTTTTTTTTTTTTTCTTAGTTTGGTTGCAATTTTTCTGTTTTTTTCTAGGAAAGCTGTTGAAACTCCATAAGGAAATGTCTCCATCCACGTTACACATACTGTGCGTACATATATTTACTATAATCACAAATAGGCACACACTAATGATAGAATCACACTAAGAAAGAACTAAAAAATTAACATTCTGCCCCAAATCTGTCATTTGGGACAACTGTAACTTCCCCTGAATTTGAAGGAAGCATCAGCTGAGCAAAGATGCCATGACAGAGATCATTCAGGTTAACATCTTTTTTTTGATTCGGTAGGTAAGCCTGTGTTATTTAGAAAGCTTTTTTTTTTTTCTTTAAATCTCTCTAAACATGTTTTAAAAAATACTTTGAGAGTTTACAAGTAAAATGTTATTAGGTAAATACCCAACACAATGAAGGGCTTTATTGATTTTTCGGCAGAATGAAGCTACTGTACTTATTTTAAAAATCAATTTTATCACCTGAGCTCAGGCATGCTGGACTTCAAACAAAGAAAGAAATAGGACAATCCTTCATAACCTCCTCCATGACCCTAAAGAGCCAGAAAATCAAAAGGCCAACCCATTTTGCTAGCTGAATTACATTTCTTCTTTCCCTCTTTGATCCTTCTTAATGTATAATTCTCTGCCAAAAAAGTAAGCTATCTGATTACAAATTGTGCTACTTTTATTGCTCAAGGCAGTTGTTAATTTTTGCCATAGGTCAGACAGGATAGAGCCCTAAAGAACCAAGAGCTTCTTAATTGCATGGTGTACCACTAGCTGTTGCCACATCTCGGAGGAGTTATTGCACCTTGCAGATAATGCCCTTTTCCCCTGCAAGCCATGAAATAGGTTCTCCCTACATCGATGTATTAATTAGATTTCAAGGCTGTTTCAAAAATTATAGCTGAAGCTGCAGTTCAAATATTTCAGAAATTATTAGAAAGATTGTCTGTTGTGGGTTTGGTTGGTTTTTTTTTAATTGAGAAAGAGAAGGAACTAACCTTGAAGACTCTCTTTTCTTTCTTTGTTTCTTTTTTTTTTTTTTTAAGGATAAGGTGGGGGAAGAAGCCCAACCTGTAAACCTTGTCACATTAAAAGAATATATAAGTTTTGATAGAACTCCAGGTTAAGTTTGTCAATTCTGATGTTGTAAAAAGTGAATGAATTGGCACGACCTGTAGAAATCTCAGGAAACATTTGAAATTTCTTCAGCTGGCTGTATATCAAGCATACAGTGAAAAAAGGAAATAGAAGGAAAGTAGAAAAGAAGGGCAAAAGGCGAAATGGTTTGTGTCCATTTAAGAAAAAATCAATAATAGCATAAAATTGATTTAGTGCTTGTCATAAAACATAAGTAAGTGCTGGAAAATAGAGAAAATTGAGTCTCAATTTAATCTGCACAAAAGCCACACTGTACTGATGAAGTGATCTGAGGAGAGAGCTACATAAAACCTAAAGACAGATACTTAATTGTCATATTAAAGACTCTCTTTTCTGCCTGCTGGAATCGAGGGGTAGGACCCATTAATCATGTGGATAAGGGGCACTGAAATCAAATCTCAATTAAAATCTGTTCAATAATGTCTCTAATATGTTTTTCAAGCATTAATTTTTTCCCATCGATTCTACACCCCATAAATCAGATATGTTGCAGTGCATGTAATAGTCTATGGAGGAGAGGATTATGGTTTTATGAAGTTAATGCAGCAGAACCATTTAATTTACGCAGGCTAAAGTTTTATGTCTGTTGATCATTTCTATTGTTTTCTGGGGGTAAAAATTCTTTGGGATATAAACCTAAAACATTTTTTTTCCATTTTTCTATATATGTGTGTGTGTCTGTCTGTGTACAAACATACTCACACAAAATATCAACATATACCTATGCCCTGGCTTACAAGGCCCTATTAGTAAAGATGGTTGCTGAAGAGGTACACTATTTTTTTTAATTAAAGACTGTGGTTTTGGAGGATGGTGATAACAATCAGGAAGAAAGACAACCAACTTTTGTACTATTACGCTATGCAACGTCTCGTGAAACACAGACAATAGCGTGGATATCAGCAACTCAACTTTTGGCTTTTAAATGAATCAAAGATTTCAAGCTGTGATCACGAGAAGTTTTGTATGAGGTGTAAAATTAGTTTGTGACCAGTTTAGGATGGAAAAGGTCTTAGTCTTTTTACACTTGGAGAAGTGTTAACCCTTGCTAAATTCCCATTTCAGCAACTATATTCTTCACCCGTATTTCCTGACAGGTACAATTGGCTACATCCTTCATTTCCTGCCATAAGGTCTTGTGTGGGTGTTGGTATGTGCTGTTTCAAAGCTGACAAGTTCTGCCTAAGAGTCAGCTGCATTTTGCTGGTTGGGTGAATATTGTTTCATGACCAAATCTACTCTTACTGAAACAAAAATCAAAACTCATTTTTATTTCAGTAATGCAGTAGTTGGGCCACAGTTCATAAACACTTTTTGAGACTGCTGGACATGCAAACAGTCCAATACATTTTCATCCTAAAGAAATATGAGGTGCAACTTCTCATGATCTTTTTAAATACTCTTGATGAGTAGTTTATTCCAGCTAACTGAGGCTGGCTGAAAGGTGCACAAGAGCTAAGACAGCTAAATTCCTGACATCTGGAGGTTGGTTTTGCTGAACGTATGCCCAGAACTAGTGAAGGCTAGGACCGCTGGTGAGGACTAATAGGTGTCACTAGGGAGCATCCTTTGGCCTTACCAGACCTTTGCTTCTCTTAGCAGGGACAGTTACCTCACCAACACAGTCCTAAATTCCTTTCCTCACACTAACGACTCCTCTGGCTCAACAACTAGGTTCAAAACTTCTCTTCAAACAAACATCAAGCAAATGTTTATAATTTTGTAAGACATGGTCATATTTAGTGCATTTATAACATCTTCCATTTCACTTTTTCCTTTTTAAGTATACCTTTAATTGTAAACACTGGGCTAATGATGACTGTGTCATGTATTTAATTCCACTCATCACAAGTCCCACTTCTGAACTGGCAAAAAATCCTGTGAGGTTCAGTGAGTTTTGGCTCAAGATTGTTAGTTCAGGATAGTTAAACTGTTTGATGGAGATTTGGTGCAAGGTGCAAATCACCATGAGACAAAAGCGGCATTAAACTATGTGCCTCCAACATTCTGAGTCAGGACTTCTGGATCACTTAGAAAAGCACCACAAAGACAACTATTCACTACAATGTTACCACACGGCCCAAAATAGTCATGGAATTGCATTCTAGTAACATTAGTGACTCCTGATGCCTCTTCCTGTCCTAAACCATTCCTGCGCCAGAAGCTTTGACGAGACACAAAGCCATATAAAGCCTGTCTGCTGTCTTAGACCCATTCAGGATCTCTCTCCATATAGAATAGTTAATAACCCAAGAGTCAATTCATAGTTAGTGACCCAGGAGCCATAGTGCAGGCAGCATTGGGGGCTATGGGCAATGCATTGTTTAAAAATTAAAACAGAATTTCATTTTTATAAAAATTTGTGTCTTCTCTGTTGGTAGTGTGGTTACACAAACAAAGGAAACACACTAATGCTGAAAGATGAAGTCAGAAATAATGAGAAAGAAAATTAAAATTCAAATGTGCTACTCCACTCTATCCTAATAATACATTTCTCTTATACAAATACAGGAAAAATGTCAGTCTGAAATTACACAGTAGTTAGGCACACTCTTCTACTGCAGAAGACTGTACATGAGAAGACTTAAGCATTGCTACTGTTAAATACACTTTTTATTATTTTTACCAAATCACTATCTTAAATAAGGAGATGGGATACTAATTTGTGTTATAGTTTAAAGTTTCGCCACCATAGCTGTGTCAGA
This sequence comes from Gavia stellata, assembly GCF_030936135.1. Taxonomy (NCBI): domain Eukaryota; kingdom Metazoa; phylum Chordata; class Aves; order Gaviiformes; family Gaviidae; genus Gavia; species Gavia stellata. The sequence goes on from NC_082596.1 coordinate 104,566,695, forward strand.
AAAGAGTGTGAGAACTTGATGAAGACTTCCCAGCAAAACAAATTAATCGACACACAGTTCTACTAGGAAAATTCCTTTGGTTGATACTACCTATGTCACCCCTTCAAGTTTTCAGAACATATTTCCTACAGGTTAGCTTTACAGGCAAACACTTTTTGGTGTAGACACAACTGTAATTTAAAAATATTTGGATTTTAGAGGGAATGGGGTTTCCTGCTTATCATTTTTAGTAACAGAGGACCAAAATGTTGAGTTTCAAATGTGCTTTGGGTACAAAATTAGCCTGTGGAACTCATTGCTACAAAATGGCAATGAATTGAAAAGGCTAAAAAGAAGACTGCAGATTTATCTCAATCATAAAAAGCTTCCACAGTTGCATGAGATAGGATAAAACATTTTTAAAGGGGATATAAACCCTCGTGCTTCAGGTCACAAACAACAGAGAAGATTTAGAAATACACCTATAGCCTATGAGCAGATTATTCTGCTAAGGCGTGCCGTACCTTTTCCTGAACAGTCTGATGCTGGCTGTGCTCAGGATACTAGAGATGTCCTGTGCGCCACACTCCTATGACGTATCTGCATGGATGCTTGAAACTTTTAGTTACCCTCACAGTTCATGCAGTTTCCCAAATGTTTTACCTACCAGAATTTTCTGGCTAATCCTTCTAATGGTTAATCCACTAGAAGATGTCTCTTCCAAGCTGACACCCTGTAGTATCAACTTTCATTTGCTCTGTGTAGCTTACTGGGAAAGCTACTTCTTGAGACTTCAGCTGGGTTGTTGATTGTGATGAAAATGGTACCACGGGTCTGCAGGCCACAGTTCCCCATGGCATAGAATGTCTCTTTGCCAGCCGCCTCAGTGTTGTTTTGAACACTAGCCACATGTAGAAGTAAGAAGTTAAAAAAAAATATTTTCTCCCTAATTCAAAGAACAGAACCCCCACACACCTGTTAATGTTCAAAGATGGACTAAACAAAGCTATATTATATCTTAATATATCTTAGTATTATATTATATCTTAATTGAATTCTAACAGATTCTGTTTCCTACAGCTAAAAAGCTGTCGGGAATCCTACACAGCTGGGAGATTAGCATAGGCTGGATCACAACTCAGGGTCCAGGATGTTCTCAGTTACTCCCCAAAATTCCGTTCAGATGCATAACTTTGCCCTGGTAATTTCCAGCAATTCTAGAACTCAATTCTTAATTAAGATGTTAAACTTTAACACTTTTCTCAAAGGATTAGTGACTGTCCCCTGCTAATTTTAGAAATAATGATGTCCCTGGGGCATAGCTATGTGAAACTGTCTCTTGCTAGACAGTAAAAAAATTAGTAATGAATAGTGCACTACTTAGGTAAATGCATTGTTTATCCATTCTTTCAACTGGCAGTCAGGGATCAAACCTCAATATGTAGCTCTTTATATGTTAAAAATACAGTCCCTGCAAACACATAAATGGATTCTATACTAATACACTAAGGAGCACAATGGATGTAGATCATTTCTGATTGTTCACTGAAACTATAATCACATGGTTTGGTGAAGTGGACTTGGGATAAGTGATTCCTAATCTGGTGTTGAAGGACACCATGACAGTAGGATAGCTTTTTCTATTATCACATTACACAGTTCCAGAGACCACATTACCTATTATTAAATAGAAACAATAGTTTCTATGTCAATACACACAATATAATAAATAAGGGTAGTTCCTCTGTTTTGTGTTTCACTATTTCTTCTTATACCTTAGTCCTTCTATCTTTCTTGCATCTGACATTTTCAAGAGGAAACAGAAGATTTGCTGAAAGATCAGCAGCATCTTGTGAGGGATGAGGAATGGTGTTGTTTAAGGTGTAGGAGCCACTGGGATCAGGTATGTGGCTGGAGGAAGGTGGCTGAGGCAGGAATGGTGACGGACAAAGACGAGGCTACAGCTACACCAAGCATACCCTAATCCAGCTAGAAATTGAGGGAAAAATAAGCAACTAAAGCTTATGTCATACCAATCTTACTTCCCTGTCCCAGCAGTGACCTCAGGACTTCTCAGTTGTGGTGGTTCATTTGGTTATTCCCTCCTTCCCAGGCAGCACTGCATGTGTGGTAGGAGTGGCTGAACTCAGTTTAAGTCCTCCTGATAATTAAAGGTGAAAGCAGAATGGTCTGAAGGGCTTTTAGCAGCCACAAGCTTAATTTTTTTTTCTACTCTTTCATCAGCCCAGCTCCTTCCCCCTTCTCTAAACAGGAATTTCTTCAGCACTGTGCCTGGCTGTCTACCCAGCAATTCTCCGATGACAAATCTCAGGATGTATCCTTTGCTCTAATTTAAATCTCCAGCCCCCTTTAAGTGAAAGATTAGAGAACTGCTGATCATAGTAACTGAATCAGAAAGGCAGGGTAGTGCTGCCGGTGCTTTTCAACAACAGGTCACTATCCCAGTTTTCCTAAGGTCTGAGAAGGCTCAAAGACTTGCCAAAGGTTACCTAAGAGTAACCTTGGCAATGCCGAGAATAGCATCCCTGTGCCCAAAATAAGACATGTCAATCACTGGCCACATCACTTCTTTTTCATGGCAAAAAAGCTCAACTACCAAGTTGTAGCTCTGCTCTTACTATGTCCTAGTTCTTAGCTACCCTTGTAATTTGTGCTGCCTCTTTTCTCAATTCCCAACTAGGGAAATGTTTAAACTGAGTAATACACAGAGGGAATAAGGAGAAAGGTCTTTCAAAAATGCATGTTATCTGTTGCTTTATTCCAAAGGCAAAACATTTACTTTTCGGAAACATCATTATAAAACACTGATGAGAGAAGGAGCCCTTTGACAGTGACAGAAAAAGGGGGCTGTACTTCACCAGAGATGCCAATTTCTTTTTGATTCTTGGTTTTGCTATTCAAAATAAAGATTACAATCTTTAAATTTGTTTGAATTAGAACAATCCTAGAATTAGTAAGTCTGTCCCTGAAAGGACTTTCAGCTTTCCAGTATAGTTGTCTCACTTTCTCTCTCTGAACCCGAGATCTTCCCTTTCCTTCAATGATCTGTACAGTTGGAATACTTAAACGTGTCAGAATTAAGCACCCTTTCTATCAGTGTGAGAGATACTCCCCACACACCCATACATGCAATACTGCTTGATGCTAACTGTCAAAATGGAACAGCCTTTTTAAATACAGAGACCCTAGATCGTCCTGAGAACCCAGGCAGAAAGATTCGCTAGTTTGGGTTTCTGAAACCAGCACTGCTACATGCTGTGACACAAAAAAAAAAGAGAAAAGTGAGTATTGCTCCCCTTACTGCTTCCCTTCAACAAAATCTCGCTGGCATTCGCTGCAATAAACCCAGTCACAATGGAATCATTCTATATGTGTGTGACTCTCAAATATAGTTCCCCAAGCCACTGTTCTAAATTAACAGCAGTTAAGCACCCATTGATAGAGACTTAAAATAAATCGTTACCCAGTGGACTCCCCCGTAGTCGCCACACATTACTCAGAAGGTGCAGAGTTCCATGGGAGCTGCGGCAGAGTTTATGCATTCAGTTGTTCTTAGGTTATGAAGAAATACCCATTTTGTACGTAATGATCTCTTTTACAACGGCTTCTCAATACCAGCAGATTGCAGTATCAAACATGGGCCTCCCTTTAACCTGACTCGTAAAAACTTTTGATGAATATATTGTTTAACATTTTTCGCAATAAGTCACAGAAGCCTTAATTAAATGCAAACTGATTCCTTCAAATCTTTCCTGTGACAATGCAGGCATGAATGGAACACATCTGAGAGCTCACACAGCTCTAGTTTTCATGCAAAAGACTCAAGTCCCATGAGTGAGCCAATTACAAATTATAGTGTAGGTGAACTCGTTCTTTTCCATTCACTGGAGCTGATTCTGTGTCATTAATGCTGATATCTTAGAAGGGAAGAAAAGGCTTTTCATATCTCATTAACATTACAGAGGAGAAATGAAATGAATTCTATGATAGAGGAGACCTACGTATACGGAACTAGCTCAGTTGCCTACATTTTAATAAGTCTTTACAGAAAGCCAGAGCCATATCCACCACCAAAAGGCTCGCTAATCCTCTGTGGTGTCTTGCTCTGACCTCATTGGCACGGACTTGTATTGGCTGAGGTTCCACCACTGTTTGGCTCAAATCAGCTAGTGTGAAATTTTAGCCGAGTGTTAACTGTGCCAAAATCCATGTTTAGAGCTCTCAACCTTTCACCACCCAAATGTTGAACAGTGGCACTGGAACAGCAGAATGTGGCTTGTGTTATGAATCTGTGAAGGCGGAGGCTTAGATCTATATAAAAGGGCCATAATTTACAGGAAACATACTGTGAAGGAAACGTTAGTCTCTCGTATCTATTTACAGTTGCACATGCAGTAAAAGAGTCACCTAATCTTGGCTGGATGATGTTCAGAGACAGAAAAATCATATTTTTTCTTAAAAACCTACATTCTGTCAAACTTGGAAGCTGGCCACATCTGTCCTTGATACATTTACTGCAGAAAGCTGAAATACTGTAGTAGTATCTAAATCCAGCTGCCACAAACACATTTATCTACTGCTGCTCCTCTTTTGGCCTGGACTAACACAGGCGCACGTGTAAATAAACTTACCTATATGCCTCACGTGCCAGAGGCAGTAAAGCAGATACCATTCAGCATTGATGATGTAGTGATATTCAGAGTTACTCTTTGCCACGTCCATTTCCTGTCGTTTTGGTTTCTTTTTTAATTCAGTCTGGCTGTTAATGCAGAGCCGTGTCTAACGGGAGGGACCCTGAGGCTGTTCTAGACTGTATTCAAATCCAAAGTCTGATGAGTTCTAGCAGCCTGCAGTTGTGATTCAGGGGAACTGCAAACACCTTTTTCTCCACCAGACATGTCCCCTACATCAGCATGTTGTGACACAGGAGGCAAAAGACCGGACAACCTACTTATTATCAAGGACAGGAATAAAAAATGACATCGTTTTAAATTATAGATGTTTAATATTGGCATTTTCACTGCAGCATTCTTTGTCTTTTAAAAAAGCTCTAAGAAGAAAATTTATAACTTTGCCTCATTAAAAACCCATTCATCATAGAGTGCCTCGGTAAAAAATAGATGTTTTGTGCATGATTCCATTAAGAGTTCATATCATAAATACATCTTGCTTATAACACTTGTTAGGGTGTACTTACTGAGACTGAGTTACTTAACGATAGCTGAGTTCAGGATGTCTACAGTAAAGCCTTCATACTTAATTAATTAATTAAAATTATGTGATTTAATTATCTTTTTCCTTTTCTTTTTTTTCCAAACGACTTTCTTTTCCTTCTGAAAATGTTAAAAGCCCCAAGCCCCAAAACACCAGAATGCCACCGTACAGTGGGACTGTTTCAGTCAGTAATGGGGTTGTTAATTTTGTTTTGTAGGCATTATTGATGGTCTTTCTGAAAGTACAACACTCTATTACCACTTCTGACTTGTCCTACCAAAAATTTCTCTCTCAAAACAGTCACACAAAGTGTTGATTTGGCAAAACTCAGAGGGGGACACTCTCTAGAGCAGGATGAGGGCAGGAAGAAAAAGTGTTACTTGGAAAAGAGAGGGCCAAAACATCTTAGAAAGAAAATAAAAAACCCTACTATTAGTAGTGAAAATGAGTATTTATAATTCAGTGGGAAAACAAAGAGACAAGTTTGCAAGGATACACCCACAGAATTCCTCCCACTTTGTGCCACAAGGAGTATTTGATCTGACACCAGAATTGCCCAGAATTAACAGATTCAGAAAGAGATTATAATTTTTATTAAGTAAAATGTAAAATTTACCCTATTTACTGGGGAAAAAAAAGCAAGGTAAAAGTGAGGACCATCTTACAGTGGATTACACAGAATTATTTCCAGAATCGCCGCACTTATAGTTAGAAAAATTTGCTCTCTGATTCTGTGATCTTTAGTTTTTTGGGGCTGACTCAGAAAGATGCTGAAGCACCCAAGTTCCTCTTGCATCTAGTCCCAAAGTGAATGTTAGGCACCTAAATACCTTTGTGGGTCTGACCTGTAGCCCGCAGTCCTAAACCAGAGTGATCACTGCAGCAGAAACAACCACAAACTGATGGCGTGAGTAAAACTGCTCAATGTTTCTGTAAGTAAAAGTGGTGACAAGGCCCTGCGGACACCAACAGGCTTTAATGGCCCTGACCATCCTCAGCTGGGACCTCCATCCATGCCCTCTACCCACGGGTCCAGGAGCTCCAGCGAAGCTTAGCCCTCCCCACCTCTGGTCCTCGGTAGCCCAGTCCTTGGCCACGGCCTCTGGATGGACCTCGGACCCATCTTACAGGCAGCCCCGTTTCTGCTCGTGTTTCTTGCCCTTGTGCCTTGCTGACTGGGTGTCATGGCCGGCCCCAGGTGTGCTTTGATACCTCGCCCAGTCTGTTGAGAGAAGCTCACACGGCCACTAGCCCTGCAGTGCTTGGGGACTGCACCCTGGCCAGGGAGGTCACTGCTCTTCCTGCCTGTGCTGTGGCCACAGGGCACCCTGGTTTGTCTTTCCCTGTGGAGCAGCCTCATTTTTGGTGCGCTTTGACCAGTGGGGCCTTATGCATATTAGGTAATACACAAGTGATCCCATAAAGTGTATTTCTAAATTTTTGCACATGCTGCCAACTCTCTGTTATCCAAGATAACATGTAGGAATGGGATGAGAACTGAGATACCCTGAATGATGGGAAAATTATATGATTGATAGAAGGTACAAGTGGGTGTGCAGAAACTGCATGAATTGAGTCAGCTCAAGTATACTGGTGCTTATTAGCTCCCTCTTAATAATTGTCTTTGCAAAGCCACTGGAGAATTTTGGTACTCATGGTATGAATAGCATTGAGCGTGGCTAATGTTTTGATAGCTGGTAGTATACCAAACATATGTGCATATATATTTACATCCATATCAATTATAAACACATGCAGCTTTTGAATGTACATATTTGCATAGAAATTTTGCCAGTATTACGTAAAACATTAACAGTGCATATTTTACAACTTCTTTGAAGATGAAGGCACTTCATGAATGTGCACTATAGTACTGTTACACTGCAGTAGTATTTTTCTTGTTTTGCCATTGTTCTTCTGTATCTCTGCAAAGTCATACTTTAGGTGAGAGCATCCAGTGACTTTGTGATGCATCTCACGTCTTGTCTGTTATTATTGAGCACTTGGGAAAAGGTGTCCTAATGTCCAAAGCTGAATATGCTGGAGTACCATTATAAATATATACATGTAACCATTGCTAACTGTCAAGTACAGCTGCTCTCTAGGCTCTTTACTTTCATATATCCCCACTGAGCAGCTGATGTTTGAGAGAAGGCAGTGGCTGTATTTCCTTCTGACTTGTGTGGATGTCAGAGTTCAGCTGAATCCAGCAAAAACAGACCTGAGAAATTCTATATAAATCCTCACTGAGCTGTTTGTTCCCAGCAGAAGACATGCTTTTTTTTGTTTTATGCTACAGGAATGCTTTATCAAGATATCTTACAAATCTGGAAAAAAAATAAACATTCTCCACAAAGCAGGCTGTAAAACAGTTGTTTTCCAGAACTTCATCCTTTTATAATGGTTCTTTTTTGCAGCTCAGCTAAGCTCCCTGCTACAATATCTGAGCTTGTTCTATTTGACGGCTGTTCCCCTGTCATCACTCATTTTCAGTGGGCAAGGGGGAGCAATTGCTGGGCATCAAATCATCATCAAGTAAACCAGCCTTGACACTAGTTAAAAAGGGAGATGGATGGTCAGTTGGCTTCTACAGAAAATATTCTCCTAAGTATCCTAGCAAGGTCCCTTGATACCCGGCTAGTGCTTTTCTTTCTTTCTTTTCCTTTTTTTTTTTTTTTTTATGGGAGCAGAGCAATCACCCATATTTCTTCTGGGTCATCATGTGATGGCAGGTTTTCTCAGGGGAGGAGCTCAGAGGTTAGGTGAGTAGGCTCCGCATTCAACAATTAAACAGGAGAAATACAAGCTGTGAAGGAAACCGCTTCCTTGCACTTGCTTCCTTTGCCTGTAATGGGCAATGAAAACCTCCCCACACTTGTGTAACTTCAGGAATGCCAAATACATTACAGTGTATTGGCCATCGCTCTTACCTCCCCTTCCCATAACTGGCTTTAAACATATCTTTCAATTCAGAATAAAAAGTTCACAAATAGCCTGAAGATTAAAATTAAGTACAGAGACCATTTCCAGTTAAATAATATTAAAGCTGTGGGCCACTGTGATTCTTTACACGCTTTACAAGCACTGGGCTCTGCTCCTCAGAGTAAGCTGAGGGTAAGGAAATCACCAAGTTATGGACTTGCTACAACTTCTCAATGATTTTGATGCTTACCTGGAAAGTAACTCTGTGTGAGCTGTCCCCTTCACTCATTCTAGAGCCTTTTGGATGCTGCAGGTTTTGCTGAAGGCAAAGGTGACTATACCTGGAAGTGACTTGTATGATTAAGGACTAAATTACCAGTAAAAAAACCCAAACAACTGTATCACTGAGCTTGGAGGAATAAAATTTTTTTGCTCGAGGTCTCCACATACTAAAAAAAATGCTCTCAGGGAAAAAGCTTCCAAAGCTTATTACATCTTAGAAATATGTTCAAGATGCTTCAGAAACAGCTAAATGCCCTTTTACTGCTCAGATGGCCAGTTATACTGGAGATGGTTTGTACAATTGGACCATAAAAGAGATAGTATTGGTCCCTTAGACTGCTGCGTAAAATTGTAGGGAAAATAACTCCACAATTTGCTCATTTGTAGAATGAATAAATAAATCATATATAACAGCAACTTTTATGAAAGTTTTGAAAAGACACTACTGTCAGAGAAATAGGAAGAGGTATGACTTAGTTGTATGGCATTTGGGTAGTATGTTTGTATTGCACGTTGTACCACACTAGGGCGACCTTTGGCGTCTTGCTGTACTTGTGCTGATGCAGGAGACATCATGTCTCTTAACACCAACTGAGGAGACAGCACACATGTCTTCCTAAGGCATTAATCTTTGTTAAAACTAAAATATACAGATGAACGTTTTGCAGTAAACAACTATAACTTTGAAGGCGCTTTTGCTCCTCGCATTACTTTTGTGTCTGAAAGCCTGACCCCCCCCCCCCAAAAAAAAAAGAAAAAAAAGGGAAGGAAAAAAAAAGGGAAAAAAAGGAAAAAAGAAAAAAAAAGAAAAATAAAAGAACCCCTAACTGTGTTAGAATTTGGAATTGGAAAAAACAGAACAAAAGCATTGTACATGCAGTGAATGTCTCTGAGTAGGATTTTTGGTGCTATCACAATATTATTACTACAATACAGGAAAAGCAATTTTGATAATAATTTTACTAGAGTGGTACAGAAGTTCCTAAAAGCATAACCCTTCTTAGATTTATCTGCCTACTGAGCTCTCATTAAAGTCAATGGGAATTTGGAGACTCTCTAATGGAGGAAAAGCCAGTACAAAGCACAAATGTTCAGACAGTGCCTCGAGGTCCTTACTCCAGCAAAATTCTTATGTAAATCAGTGGAAATTTTGTCTTAGGGGCGGAAAATCAGAAATGAGCCTCATTTTGTTTGTAGAGACTGAAATGTTTAAAATGCTAAACCAGCAATTAATGTGTGTTCTTAGCGTAATTGTGTAAAAAAATGTGTAGGGGTCAATCCTGCAAAATCCTGCCATCTCTGGGAGTTTTTGTAAGCTGAAGAAAGCTCTCTCTGCTCGGCAAAGGGGAAGGGAGCTCAGCACTCCTGCGCCCATGCCTCCTGAACACAGCATGGTCCCAGCTGAGGCAGGATGAGGAGCTAAGACCAGCCGGTGACAGCTTGATTGAGGAAGAGAAATAATGTAGTTGAGTGCGTTCTAATTTTAATTCACATGATGCTCTTTATTACCCTTAGGGATAAGAGGTTCTATTTTAAATTCCTTTTAGCACTATTTATTTAAAACATATTTTACTGGGATATGACCTGCATTTAAACAAGTCATATAATGTAGTGTCCCGGGAGAGTCCTGGGGTTATGTATTCATGGAAAATGACAATACAGAAGAATATGAATAATTAAGCAGCATTTAGGCTGGCAAATATTTCTTAGCATGTAAAAAGCAAATCCTTTAATTCCTATTAAGGAATTAATGTATCATATGTAAGTAACATATAAACAATTAGTTTATAATTAAGTCATCATATTATTGACTAGAATGATATCTCTGTTCAGTGTTGTATGGGATGGGATTTTCCAAAGATGCCAACTTACAGTCTGTGTATTCACTGGAAATGTGGATGCGTAATTAGTAAAAATAAAGATATTAGTCTTTAACAAACAAATGCTTTTCTATTGATACCAGAGTCAGAGTTTACAGATAGAAATACACTGAGTTTCTTATTTTCTTGATTCATGTCCATGATAATTGAGCAGTTATCTATACTACACTTTCAGAGGTCTTGCTCTTTTCATTCACTACAGAGGAAGTAATACAGACAAAGATTATTCTTAATGGATTTTTTTTTTTTTTTTTGAATGGGGGGAGTAAAACACAAACCCAAATTCAGATATTCTGAGATTGTGTGAAGTCTGTACACTGATTCAGGGAACTTATATGATCTCTATCAAAAAGAGATATACTATCACAGGGTAGAATTGGTCCTCGTTAAAATTAAAAGTAGTATTCATATTTGCCATTTTTAATGTTTTAAGATTTGTAACTAAACTCTCTATTGTCACTGAAAAAAAGGTTTTTGTGAATTCTGACAAGGCAGCAAGTCTTCAGAGGTATGAGCCATCAAGCAGAATTGCAAAGCACAGAATAATGGACAGCTATGAGAGTAATGGACAACTGTGTTACCTCGTCTTTTCTAGATATCCATAGATTACCTGGCGGGGCATTTTAAAGTCTTCTGTGTCGAGGCCTACTTGCTTGAGCTACTTGAGAGTGTTTCAAACTCAGCAATTTATCTAAGCTTAAAAAGTCTGTGTAATTGCTCCTTTTTGGGGTGTGGTGTTTTGGTTTTTTGGGGGTTTTTTTTTTTTTGGTTTTGGGTTTTTTTTTTTTTTTTAATGGTTGGACTTGATGATCTTACAGGTCGTTTCCAACCTTAGTGATTCTGTGATTCTGTGACTCTGTGTGATTCCATGTTATGAATTTTCAGGCAGCTTGGCTGGTTGGAAGGATGGCTGGTCCTCACAGCAGATTCCTGTCCACCGCTGCACTTCCACTCCTCAAACCCAGGCATACCCTCAGCGGTGCCAGTTTGTGCAGCCATACTCTAAACCTGCCCTTTGAAATTGCCTGATTTTTAAAAAGCCTTCCAAAAAGGTTTTTTAACAAAATTGTTGTGTAGGTCTGAATTAGAGCATGGCCATGGAAACGGATGAATCAGTACAGCTCAGGGGTGAATAGCCATGAGCAGAGAGCAAAACTAAGCAACAGGAGGGCCAGCAGCAGAGGGAATTAGCTTTTCAGCTGAAGGATTACTGGAATCAAATCATATCCTTGGTGGAAGCTGACTCAACCAGAAGACATCAAAACATCCTTCATTGCTGGGTCTGGACTGGTCACAAGCCCTGCATTTTAGTTCTGCTTACCAGAAGAGCTGTACGTGCCTGCGGTAGCAAAGCTGGGGTAGTTCTTTATGGGAACAGTCATGTTTTTGTTCTGTGTTAATACAGACCTAACACAAGCAGACCCTGTGCACTGACTGATGGATGCTACAAGAAGAGACATATACATTACTGTAGTGTGATATTGGAATTCGTGTGGCCTCCAGACGTTTCAGTCAGACTCGGGACTCAATAGTACTTAATAATTGATTCATATGAGAAAAGAAATAAGGTTCAAGAGATTTTTATAAAATGTGTCTATTTTTATTACCATAAAAAATAAATGCAAATTTGATGATTGTTAATAATTGTTCAACCTAATCAATGCTACTTAATTTAAATATCTTAAAATATTGATGCAAGGGAAATAAGCTTTATTTGTCAGCTATTTATCTCCTAGTTTTGGAGACTGAAAAAACATGCAAACAAACAATATCTGCTTTACTGAGTTAATGGGAATAATGATGTAATACTTCTAAAAATGTTATTTCCATTCAATTTTGTTCAGTAAGACTCCTGATATATCCTCCTTTCTGTACCAGTGTTTTTCATTTTACTTGCCTAAAAACAGATTACAAAAAAAAAGCTGAAAGCAGTCAAGAGGAGGTATTTTCATAGAGCAGTATTAAATTATTGAGGAGAAATGAATACCACAGGTGGAATATGGAGGCTCTCTATAGTTTTATAGAAAAATGTCTGAAATGGGAATCAAGGGACATGAGGCACTAAATGATGAAAAACTGACATCTTCCTTAAAAACTGAGTTGTAGGTACTTCTAGGGCTTACATTCTCTGGTTTATCCTTTATCCCTCTTTCTGACAAGTAGCTTTAACAAGATTTTGTCCTATTGTCATCTAAAAATCTGTCTTAGTATTCGCCTTGGGCCTGATCCTCTTCTTACCTGCCTCAGTGTAAATCAGAGGTCAAGAAAACCAGTAGAGTTAAAATGACTTGGAGATCACAGTAAGATCTTTTCTGTAAACTTTAGTAATTCGGTGCACATATTCCAAATTGAGCGTTTACAGGCAAGTATAGCAGTTTCTACCTCAGTTGCTTTTTTACCCATTAAAACCCTTCAGACATCTAAGTGACTTCAGATTTACACTCGAGTTTAATATCAAGAACTGCGTGCTTTTGGTGTGTTTTGTTTGCTGTACTTCTGTATTGTTCCCAAGTAAAGGCAGATTTCCCCAGGGAGTACTTAACTTCCAAGTTTTTTTTTAATATGGGACACCTATTACTGAATTGTTACTATAACTTGTCAAATCCTTGTTTATAGGCACTGAAGACAGTGAGGTTATATTTATATTATGGGACAGAGGAACACTGTCATCCCTGGGTCTATGCTCTGTCCATGTTCTGACCCTGTATTCTGATAAACTTCAACTCTGATTTTGGTTTCCATGAGGAAGAAGATGTGGAACATGTAATCCAATGATATTTTACATTATAATGAGATTAAGTACAAGATTTTTCTTATCTCCGCTATGATGGTCAAGTGGATTAGAGAGGAGCGAGGGTACCTCTATTCTGCAAACACAATGGGATTGTAGTTTTAAGTGTCAAGGAGAGCAAGATGACAGAATTGGTACTTTCCCTTAATAGTAAATTACTGTGGATGCTGGACTTAGGAAGATTCATTTCTACATATAAAGGACTGGTCACCACGGCCAGCTGGGCATGAAAGGGAATAGCCGTGCATCAAAATGCTTAAACAGATTACTGACTGAGAGTTTCTTGGATATTCAGAGAGGAATTGCTGTAATGGCTATGCTGTTCCTGGTACTCATGCTTAAAAATACTTTATGTGGATCTGAGTTGCAGTCATATTTGTACTGGAACAAAAGACATACGCTGGGAGGCATAGCTCTTTTCCAGAGCTCATCCTGGGATGTCAGAGTGTTGTGTCTTCAATCTGAGTTTGAAGATTCAGGCTTGCCCTAAAGGATTATAACAGTTGCTAAATTGTCATTTTCCTTCAACAGGAGCTGAAAAGTGTGTTTACATTAGCATGCAATTTTAAGCCAATGCAGCTGAGTTCACTGATAGGTTTGACTGACAGTTGGCAACTTGTGCTTAGTATTCAATTTTGAAACATCTTACATCCTTCATTGAATAAAAGCATTTGGATTTCACATTGTATGAAATACCTCATTTGGGCTACAAGGTAATACATCTTGCCTAATATGTTTTCTAAATGAATGCCTTATTTGGCTATTAATTTTACAAATATTTCATCAGATTCCTACTGGGATTCTGCTTCTATGCCTTTCCCTTCTTTAAAAAGAAGAGGAAAAGTGAAAGAATAGAATAAAATTTGTAAGGAAGCTTTAACTCTGACTGCCATTTTACACATCCTAGACAGCAAGAGTTTACATCCCAGCTTAGCAGGTTACGCCACCCTGTCTCAGCCCAGGGAAATGAGTTGCCTAACCAAAGCAATGGGTTTATACAAACCAGGCAAAATTTGTCACTGGGAGTGGAAACTGAAATTTCTATGAATCAACAGTCAATTTGAAAAATGTAGACAAGCCTGGCATGTACTGCTGCAGTAGTTCTGTTTAAGTCCATCCGTGACAGCTCTGAATGACTGCTGCCCTAGTTACTGCAGCAGATTGCCCAGAGGTTTGTTGTCCAAGTATAGAAGTCCAACTATGGGGAAGGTTGACCTGTTGTCAAAACTCTCCAATCTTCTTGAGTTTGAAGTAGTTCTTGTTCTTTTATTGCATGGGGAAACCTCATCAGATCAAAGCTGCTGGATCATTAGGGTGAAACTGTTCACTGCTTACTCACTAGGTTAGCTGTTAACTCCCCCTGCTAAAAGCAGCACTTGTTGCTTTTCATTCATATTTGTCAGGTTGGCTGTTCCCAGGGGTGAAAGCCCTGCTATTTGTTCCCACTAGCTGTTCTTGTCATTAGCTGCTTCTATTAGCTTTTCATATCGGCCGTTCTCAATAGCAGTTCTCTGTGTTAGCTGTTCCCATTAACTTGTTCACCACTAATCACTTCCATTAGTTGTGCCTTCTGACCCACTCGATCAGCCAGGCTCCTGCCCTGCTCTGCAGAAGCCTGAGCTGCTTACCAATGCTTTTAGAAAAGTTTCAAAGCTATACATGGTCTTTGCAGCAAAGAAAGAGAACAGGCTTCTGAACTCCCCCTCTGTCTTTATCACCTTTGTAAAAGAATTTTCAGCATCCTCTTTGATCACAATTTCTATGGAAATACAGTGGTTGGTTAGAGTAAACCTTGGTCTCTAGGTATGCCAGGCTTAGCTGTGTTGTCAATATTTCTCCCATCACAACTATAAACTTTTTATTTTGTCCGACTTAAAAACTTACCTGTTCTTAACAGAAATGCTCCAAAATACGACAAAACACACATTGATACTTGCCGGTTGAGACTCTTATGTTACAGAGGGAGATTAATTTTGATGTGTTGGGTGATCTTCTAATCAAGGTCCCTTGTTCTTTAATAATGTAATACACATTGGTTCCAAAGTCAAAGGGAAAATTTGACTTAAAGAACAAAATAATGTTTCTACATTCATTCATGCACAGAATGAATGCAACGAAGATTTTACCATTAGACTTTGTCAGGATTCCAAAAACTGCTTCATGAAGATTAAAAAATCCTCCAATTAGAAAAAAAACTCCACAATTACTAATGTACATATATTCAAATGGCTTGCATCTAGGATACCCAAAAGATCATCTAAAGCTCCAGAATTAGTATTTGTCTGCCAGCCTAGTTTCTGGAGAAAATGAGAGACACTCTGCTTAAGGTAAATCTCTTTGTGTGGGAGATGAAGCTTTCTAAGGGACCAGTTCAAGTACAAAAAGAATTTATTTGGAGCTAAGGAACTATTGTAAACCTTGCCACACTATAACTCATGGTATAATGTTTCAAACTTAACTTCCTCCATACAGAATTATCTGCTGTATATATATATAGTGATTGTATATATTAACACAATGGATACTTTTTTGTATATCCCCAAAATGATGCCAACAGTTTCTATGGATGGAAGCCAAAATAAAGCCTTATAATACCACAACTTCCAAACTCCCCAAATGTCATACATCTAAATGTTCATTCTAGGA